>NW_020537758.1:52100742-52122510 GCF_003426905.1 Ctenocephalides felis
AAAAATATTGTTGTATGACTGGACATACACGTTAATTATGATCATTTTTATGTATTTTTATTTTGTTTTTGGCAAATCTTTTAAAACGTATATTGTTTCTCTGGCAGGTCTATCAAATTAAATATTTTGTTATAGTTTATATATGAATGTCCAATACACAACAGAAAACATTAATTTTTAAGTAACATGGGTAAATTCTTCGATAAATAGACGGTAACATAGCATTGTTATGGCAATCCTATGTTAAGCTCCTTTCTTCTCATGAATTGGTAGTAAAATTCCGTCAGGCGTTGGAGACAAAAATGTTATTATAACTGCATCTTTCTGATGTGTCATGATAACGCATATGTGAAGTACGATTTTATGTCTGAAAAGCTTGATCGCACAGCAAATACATAGGATTTCGACAGTTTTAGCACCAATTTAAATGAAGAAAGGAGCGTTGCCATAACAACGCTATGTTACGGACTATCAGAAAATATACTTTATTTTTTTTTGATAAAGCTTTCTAATACAAATAGGATAAATTCTTGAACGTTTAAAAGTGTATTTTATAAAGTAAATATAATAATCATCGTTGCCTAAATGTATCCTGAATCGCCAATATGGGGTTTCATTTTTGTTCGATTACTGTAAAGGAGTAGTATGATAGATTCGAGAGTAGGCTCATAGATTTAGAAGGTAACAAACATGACTAATATAATATCGTTTCCATAATCCATGACACAATTTAGTCAATGGTCAAATTACCACTTAACCAATATTCGCCTCTATTACGTGCATGCAATCTAACCGACTCTGTTTATATTCGCTTGCGATATGAAAATGGATGATGGGTATAGGGCTCGGCTATACCGTAATTTAAGCTCTCGGGTCTTGTCACGTTTGCATAATAAATAATCACGTACTCATCCCGGTATATATTTCAGTCTATGTGTCCATCAAGCAGATGACATGACTCTCGTACTTCAACTTTCCTACTTATTTATTTGTACTATAGTCGAGTTTACTGCGCCAGTCGCGGTTCTTGCGTAATATTTACGGTGGAGTTGAAATTTTGGAAGATCTGTAGACAATATAGCAATTAATGATACTTTTCTTTCATTCAACAAGATATTTGACATTTTTTAGGCTTCTAAAATATTTATATTTTATTACTATAAATACTGTAATATAGGATTATTATTATTGAAACTCGTCTTGGGGGGCTTATATTTAACCCTTTCTGCTATAGCAGATATCTGCAGAACAACCTATGTGAAGGATGTCGCCTATAAACGACATCCAGTGTTCTGGCTTAGCTTTAAGATTTATCACTTTGAGTTAAATTGGGTATTCTAATATCTCATTATAATTTTTAATTTATATATGTGTTATTTATAATTTTCAAATACAATTTTTTTGGTAATAATTGTAAATTTTTAATATTTGTCGTTGTGCCTGCTGTACTCAATTGCGCTACTGGGTAGCTCCCTGTCCCGCACAGCAGTGTCTTTCCTGCGGAAACAACTTCGTAGCGAAAAGGGTAATTTAACCCTCTTTCTACTATTCTACTTATCTTCATAGTTTACATTTTACTTTTAAAACTGCTTTTAACCCCGTTTCTTAAATTTAGGATTTCACATTCCTGTAGTTGCTCTTTTCGGATTTGTCTTCTTTTTGTGTTATACTATGTATTATTATTGGATGGCGTCGCGCAAAATGCACCCTGTTTTCAATATGGTTCCGGTCCAGTTTTATTTTCTTATAATACCTAATCATATCAAGTACAGTTCTTTTTGCACATAACAGCTTACTCAACATAAATGCTATTTAAAAATTCTCAAATGATCTACTTATGTATTCCTTATAATAGTTACCAAACCATTCGTGCCCGATCGTTTATTTGGAGTAGATATATTTTGCAAATTGCACTTACTACGGAAAGTTTTAAATCTTTGTGTTCAAGACTTCATTTAATCATTATTTTTTTCTCGTATGTTGATTTTAGGATGAACTTTACTTGTTTCACGATGTTTTATTAAAATCAGTTTTGATGACAATATTATTATAAATAGTTAATATCGCTGAAAATCGGAATACTTAGTCATAAGGAATTTAATAAGCAACATTGGAATACTCAAATACTAGAAATTATTTTAGTAGGAATGATATTTTTATAAAAAAAATTGTGTAAAATTTATGTTCTAGAATGCGTATTCAGATACGAAACAAATATCGAAAGTATTTTACTTCATCAAGTCCCTTATTGAACCATTTAATTTGATACCAATTATGTAGAACAAGTCTTGTTATTACTATACATTAAGTTGATTAGGTAAAGTAATGTAAACGTATAAATTAAACTATAACTGCATACTATGTATGTGGTTAAATGTTATCAGAGGTCAATAAATTAATATTTTAAAATAATTGTAAGATGAGGGTATATCCATATTTGTAATAACGTGAGTTTTCTAATTCATTTTTAACTTTTTCCAAGAGAATGTAGACAATGGGATTTCATTGCAGACATTTAATAGTATGAAAAAAATGCCAATTGAGCACCAATAATAAAAATAGTTCATAAACTAAATCTCTTGCTTTGTGGGGCTTCTTTTTATATATATAAACTATTTGTTTTTTTTTTTTGAAAGATTTTTAACGGAAAATTGGTATGAAAACCGAGAAATTCTGAGATGGTCATAAGTTTTCTGTTTTTTTTTATTAAATTAATTTTTATTCCTAAGTAAGTTCATTAGTGGTGCGGCGCCCATGGTGAAGAGGAACCACCGGTGGCGTTTTAACTTTTAATGTTCTTCTGTAAAACACACTCCAAGATGGTTGTGTATTTTCTTCTCTTTTGTGCAACCATAGTTAAATAGCAATTTACATATTATCACAACGGCCCCCGCAAAAAGCTGATTATAGCTCTATTATTTTACATAAGTTTGCTTTTACCAGAATTAATTAAAATAGTCCATTTGAGTTCCTTATTTTAGCGAACTGTCGTAATAAGCTCGTACGAGAACTTTTATCTTGTTTGGTAGTAAATCACTTTTTCAAAGACTTTGTCGATTCAATGACTATATATAAAAATATAAATTTTCTTTTAATTGTTGTTTTGTGTAATTGCTTTTAAAATATTTGTTAAACTAACTAACAGCTTCATTTATATATTTTATAATTTACGCTTCCTATTATTACAATAGTATGAATTAAATAATTCTTTGCAATAATTAATTTTTTTAATTGTAATTATTACTATTTTTAATATAACTTAAATAGCAATCGTGTTAAATTATTTTTAAAATATTATCCGGTAATATTTTCATAGTGATATATCTATATATGATATTGAAAACTCTATTTTATTTTCACTTGTTGATTGATATTTTTTAAAATCAAACCATATATACATGATTTATATATGTAATAGATCGCAAATCCGAAAAAAGCATCATATCCAATTCTAAAATTAATCGCAAAAATTCATTAAAATATAGCAAATCTATTTCAATGTCAAATAAAAATCACATCACAAAAAGCAGAGCTAGGTTTACTTAATGTTTACTTGGACATTAAACCTTCAGATTATTATAACAATGGAAGGTATAAAAACTGTTACATAATAAGAAAAAATATTTGTATTTGAAATATAAAAAAATGTAAATTCAATCTCAAACCATGAAGCTGTTTTCGATAATAAGAAAAATTATAAAAAGAGTTAAACTTTTGCGTTGTTGTCATTTTTTCTTATTTTTTGTTTGAATATCCTAGCATTAATTAGGAGTATTAGGACTTATATATGCTATTATGTAATTTCTGAACCTAGTATTATTAGAATGTAACCCAGTGGTTGATTATCTTCACCAGATGAGATTTTTTATTTTGTGATAAGATTCTGATGCTGATGAGATACCCCTAATGGCTATTTTCACTATGAAATTTAAAATCTCAAACAAGAGTTTGATATCTTCTGCTTGATATCAAGCCGACCGAAGTAAGGTATGGAATTCGGTGCCACGGCCTAGCTTTAATTTCATAAAAGTAGTTTTTCAAAAAAACTTTTACACAACTTGTATATGATAAACGCAATAACGCTTATTATTTTATTTTGCAAAAATAAGCGGTACGACTGCGTTTGTTCTTCGAAGTACTTTTTTGAACAGGATGCCTTATAATATTTTGACATATCACCAAATTGTACAATTAACGATTGAGCATAGTAAGATCATAATCATTGACTGTATATAATAAATAAAAACATTCGAATTGTTGTTTTGTACAATTGCTTTTAACCCTTTTGTTACGAGAGTGTTTTAGAAAAATCACGGCTTAACAAGACATGCACATAACAAGACATGTGAATCGATGACACAGGCAGTCGAATGAATGTCATTCATGGACGACATTCGTAACGTGAGGGTTAAAATATTTATATTACATAAATTTGTTAATTGACAAACTAGTTGATAATCAAACTGCTTCCACACTGAGCATCAACCTGTCGCATCAACAAGGCTTAAATCAATAATAATATGATATCTAATCATGAACTTATACGATTATGCTTTAATTAATCTCCACGGCAATCTAATAGCTCTGGCACATGTTAATTCGATCATAAGAAATTTATTGCCAATTTCTATTCAATTCCTCGGAGACACTCGATTGAATCCATCTGGCTGATTTCCCACGACAATTTCATGCTAAAGCGCATGCTATAATTCTATAATTCTACAATTGCATCTTACATGTGACATTACAATCGGTTGTCAATCAAGAACAATCTATTACAACTTCCTCACAAGAAGAATTCTTTGCGTTGCGAATCAAAATAAATCGACCGTTCATCGGAGTAGCGCGCGATGTAGCCCAGTCATCTTAGGTTAAATTAGGCAAGAATCTCGTAATGTGAGATACCCAGCTGTAACTTTGTAAATAGTTGTATATTGACACCCTCAATGTTGTCTCAAAACCTACATATATGGTAGGGTGTGCGCAACTATAAAATTTCGGGTCAAAGGTCACAAAAACCGCGGTTTTTCGCTTTTTTTGTAAATATCTCATTTCCTATGGGTTTTTTGCTATTTATGTTTATTATCAATATTGTAGAATACAAAATTCTCTACAAATTTTGTTTGAAATTTTTTTTATACAGTGAACCGTTTCGAGATAGAGGGCGGAGAGCGCGCGGTCATAGCATCCCTTCAGGTCAACCGATGCCTTCGGTCAAAAACGCGCCATATATAGTTGATGAACTATCGCTAGATTAATGATTATAAACATTTGTCAATTTTTATTAACTATTTTATTATATTTTGTCATTTTTTCCTAACCTATCCACTTTTTATTCAGTATTAATTTATTTAACACTTACCTGCCCATTAAATTGCAGAATTGTTAATATAAGAATTATATTTAAATTTAAACCTAATTCTTACATGATAAAAAAAAAAAACAAAAAATTAGGAATTTATCTTTTTATTAGAAAATATTGTTTTATACATTTATTTTTTTCAAAGTAATAAAATGAAATAAAGGGTACAAAACTACAATTAATAATTTTAATCATCTTCTTCCTCTTCATCGTCGTCTTCCGGCTGCTGGTGAATTTCAGACTGGTCTTCATTGTCGTCTTCAACGTCATTTGTCTCAATTTCTTCCATAATTTCGGTATCAAAAGTTCCATCTTCGTTAATGTCTGTCGCTCTGGTATGGTAAAGCATTGAAACAAGCTTGTCCATTACATTGGCCACAAGCTAAGAGCATTGCAAGCCCGCTTTCCTGCATCCGCATCGCGAACCACAACCACTCTTGCAGTTGCAGAAAATTGTATTTAGCAAATATTCTGGAGCAGGTGGTAAAATTGTCATGATAGGCTCCAGAAAATCGTTTCGCATTGCCCAACCCAATACCTTTGGTTCCAAATCATGCCCTAACCAAGTTTGAACTTGATAATATACACGTTCAAAATGTTGATGAGCAGCTGCACTTGTTGGTGGAATATTTGCAAGCTGAACAGGTTTATTAAGTTTTGTAGACTTAACGTAATGAATATAACGAAGATGATCGAGACTTTTCACAGATTTCGGAGCATTATAGACTGCCAGTAAGATTTGAGTTCCACTCTCTAATAATCTCTGGGTCGAACAATTTTCTTCCTCAAATGCTTTAGCTAGTTCATCCAAATTTGTCAGTTTCTGAAAAACTTTTAAAATGTTTTTTTTCCCTTTTTAAAAAGCCCAGAAGTTGTGTCACATCCACTTAATGCGTGCAGAAATAAAATATGTGTTTTGGAATGAGGATAATTATCAAAACTTTTAGTCGAGTATATCTCCGTTTTTACATTTCCTGTCCCAACTTTTTTAAAGAAAATTTCTTTTCCGTGGGACAGGGTACGCCCAATTAAAATGACGAGTAAATCAATATCTTGTCCTATTATAATTGCAGATTTTCCAGACATTGATTCTTGAATTGCACTTTCAACAATCCGCATCATCTCTGGCTTGTTTTGTAGTTATATTTGCAGCCTTTAAATTTTCTATTAACATGTTAATTAGCCTAATTTCATTATTTTGATTTGATAAAAAAAATTCTTGAGAAACTGGTACAACTATTGTTTTATCGAAACATACTTCATATGATTTTGAAAGTGCAGTTCTTCTCAGCTGCTCCATAGCTTTTACGTTCTTACTGTAGTCTGAATATCCGTCAAATACAACAATTATTTTGGACCTGTAATGCCTTTGTAAATAATTTATGTATTTATCAATTATAATAGAAAAAGTATCTTCTCTGCTGGATTGGAAGGAATGGAAGGATTTTGAAATTTACATTACATTTAAAGAAAATGCACTTAATTATTTTCTATTTAAAATTTAAGAGTGTTTATGAAACAATAATCATATTATGATTTAAGTTTTTTCCTTAATTATTTTTTAATTTTAGTAAACGGTGATCAGTATTATTGAATAAATATAGATTTAAGGCACGAAAAAAATGACAAAATATAATAAAATAGTTAATAAAAATTGGCAAATGTTTATAATCATTAATCTAGCGATAGTTCATCAACTATATATGGCGCGTTTTTGACCGAAGGCATCGGTTGACCTGAAGGGATGCTATGACCGCGCGCTCTCCGCCCTCTATCTCGAAAACGGTTCACTGTATAAAAAAAATTTTCAAACAAAATTTGTAGAGAATTTTGTATTCTACAATATTGATAATAAACATAAATAGCAAAAAACCCATAGGAAATGAGATATTTACAAAAAAAGCAAAAAACCGCGATTTTTGTGACCTTTGACCCCGAAATTTAATAGTTGCGCACACCCTCCATATGTAGGTTTTGAGACAACATTAAGGGTGTCAATATACAACTATTTACAAAGTTACAGCTGGGTATCTCACATTACGAGGTGAAATGCTAAAATGACTGGACTAATGGTAATGCATTTTTATTTTCTAGGGTGAATTGGAAATTAGTGGTGTATGGCATTGTAACATGAAATACTAGAATATGCATGAATACAATTAGATTCTAATATAAAATCTCTATGAAAGGTACAAAAATTCTGTAACTACATTTTTTTTAAATCTTGGATATAATATTTGTCATTAGTTTGCATTAGGGTTTGTCGGTAGGAGAAAATTAGGTAACCGGTTTTTTAGTAAAAAATATCGCTTTTTAATATATGAATAATACTTAAGAAATTGAAAATTATAAAAGTAGCCAAATTTACAAGTTTGATGAAAACTGCTGCAAATGACGTCTTTTGTTGCACTATAGTAAAAATATTTACATTTCTATATGTGAAAATTAGAACTCATAAAAACAAAACCTATTCGAGAACCGGTTTTCTAAAATATCATTTTTTTATAAACCCTACTTTATAAAACCTACAGCCCAAAATCTTGTAATGCTGATCATTTGACAAATATTTGTAGATAAATTACACCATTATAATTTCAATGATAGCATATTTATGGCCCTATTCTCCAATATAATTCATCTCTTATCTTACAACTGCATTAGATAATTTCTTTCTATTTCACAATATCCCATTAAAAAAAGTATCTTAAGAACTTTTATAAAACATCGGAGAAATTTGTCATAAAACCAGGTAGCCAACATTGAATTGGATCACCAATGGGTGACCTTTCGACATTTTTCCTTTATTTAATATACCATCAAAATTACTGAATGTTGTATAAGAACGACAGATTGTAATTCACATATGTAAATAAAAAAAAATAAAACTGGATGGCATTTTGCAAGCAGGATATTGCATGAACTTTGCGATAAGTGTGAATAACTGATTTAATCAATAAGAATTCGAATGTAACACCTTTTTTATTGTAGTACCATTTCGAAATTTTGACCATGCTCATTATTCTAAACTTTAATTAATTTTCATATTTAAAAAAAAATACATACTTATATAATCAATCAGAATAAATATTATAATTTTATTACCACTTTTTGTAGACCCATAATATTTAAGGATATTGGTTAAGAGTATTGACTCTATTACTATACAAAGTTTCATCAAAGTCACAAAAAACTGATCACTGCCTAGATTTTATAATAAATTATTTAAAAATTTTTTTTGGATTAGCAATCAGCATGAACCGTAACTGATACATTTTGAACATCTTCTGAATTCAGTCGATTCAGAATTTTCAGCTATGTCGTATACAATTTTTTGCACTTTTCTTCTAATTGTTACGAAATGCATTGGTCGATTCAAATTTTGGAAATCGGTTAAAACGTTTCTGAGAAAGCTTCAACAAAAGCTGAAAAATTGGCTTACCTACACACACACATACACATACTTTTTCTAAATTTGATCACAAACGATTCAGAATCACTTAAAATGTTGAGTAAACATAACATTTTCGGAATTTCTGGCGAAAACATAAGCTTTTCCTTCGGGAGTTAATAAATTCGAACGTTTTTATTTATTTTATTAAATTGATATTGTTAGATATATTCAGAAACGGTATGAAAATAATACAGATAAATTTAAATGTAAATAATTTAATTTCAAATTTCTAATGAATTAGAATTCATCAATATTTGAAAAAAAATGCCACATCTTCAGAAATCGAAAATTTCTTGAATAATAAACAAATTTGCTAAATTTCAAGTGTATGGAAATTGTAATTGAAATTTATAAAGTATACTTACTATACTATACTATAGCCAAGTATACATTTTTTCTTAAAATGTTATAAAAACTGCAGATTTTTTTCTCATTTTTTTTTTATTCGAAAGTGCATTCCATCCGGCTAATAATGGAGTATAATTTCCTTCAAATGGATGCCTTGACCGTCTAACAAAAAACGTCAGATGACGAACCCTTGATCATGTATTGTATTATATTTGTTAATATAATGACGGTTCTATAAATTTTGTCTTGAATCACAATGCCATGCACCACTAGTTCCCTTGATTTTCATAAAATCATTTACAATGCAGCTGTTCTAATGTTTTTCGTATCGCCATTAATTTCTTCAGATAGCATTTGTCATGTTCGCCGGCGTCGTCGACGGGTTTATTATACAGAATTATTAATATCGCTCCGTGAAAATTTTGCGTTTGCAACGACTCGTTCTATTTGCTATCATTTCTCTAGAGAAAAAAACTTTTTTATGATACCTTGTTTTATAATTAATTTTGTTGTAGAAAATGGAAACGATGGAAATTGTTTTGTTTTCTAATTGGACCGTGGATGAAAGTAATAATAATTTTCCTTTGAGGTTTAAATTATGGCATTTTGTTAACTTATTGTTAGATATAGGAAACTTATAAATATATTTTATATTCAACAAATAATATAATGGGATTATGTACTTGAAGATACTGATAATGATTTCAAACATTATTGATAATGTAATATATCGTTTTGTATGTTTATCATCCCACTTTCCATGATCTCAATGAAAAATGTATGTTATTTATTTAGTTCCTGATTTTTATAATACATCATGAAATCATTTTCGCTAATTGGTTTAATTAAAATGATTGTTTTATTTAATATAAATTGACGTTTACTATAATTTACGGTCAAATGTATATGATGACTAGTGGGGTGAATGGCATCATGCCTTAAAGCAAATTGCTGGAACATCGCGTACCGTAATGAACCGTATTGGAGGAATATTAAATGTTTTCATTTCAATTACTGTAACTTGTATATGTTTACAGAAACCTAAATAAACAAAACTTAATCAATCGAATTTAAAATGAAGGACATTGTCAAATATTTATAAGAATTATATAAACTGAATTGCAAAGTTAAAATTATTTATTTTGAGTTTATTAGTGAGCATTAGAACTTTAGCTAGAAAAAGAATTAACATTCGATTTATTTTTGATATTCAAAAAAATTTTTTTTTTTTAAAAAAAGCAATCGTTTTTTTGAACACAGGCAGAAAGTTTTTTGAACCATTAAAATCAGATGCTTATTTCTTTCAAAAACTGCAATTTTTTGCAAATTTACCACGGTATCTCCGAAACGGTTGGACCTGATTTTGCCAAAAACTAATCACCACTTCTTCCCATTATTACGAATTGAATGTTTTGTGGATCATTCAAAACGGATGCTCCGTTTTCTCAAAAACTCGATTTCTATTGCCTGCACTTTTTGTACCGTATCTCCGAAACGGCTGGACCTGCCTTTGGCAAAAACTAATCAGCACAGCTCCCTATCACGGATCAACCGATTTGAATGGTTCAAAAAACATTTGATTCCTATTGATAGGGAGATGTGCTGATTAGTTTTTGGCAAAGGCAGATCCGGCCATTTCGGCGATACGGAGCAAAAAGTGCAGAAAATACAAATGGAGTTTTTGAGAGAACGGAGTATCCGATTTGAATACTAAAAAACATTTAATTTGTAATGATTGGGAGAAGAGGTGATTAGTTTTCTTATGCCAAGGGCAGGTCCAGCTATTTTGAAGGTACAGAGCTAAATGTGCAAAAAATTGTAGTTATTGATAGAACTAAGCTCCCGATTTGAATGATTCAAAAAACTTTCTGCTTGTTTTAACAAAATAAAAAAAAAAATTTTTCAAAAAAATTTTTTTTGTATATCGAAAATAGTTCAGATGTTATTTTTAATTCTGACTAAAGTTCTAATATACTTTAAACAAATAATTTCAACTTTGCAATTCATTTTTATAATTCTTATAAATATTAGACAATGTTACAATATTTATAATAATATATTTGGAATCATTTAATATTTGTCGAACATGTCGTTACGGTACTGGAAGTTCGAGTCAATTGCCTTAAGGCACGATGCCATACACCGCTAGTTTTTACTTTAAATTATAATGTTTATATAAAGCCAATTTATATTTGTTCTAAAACCTCCGTTCTTGACTGTGTGGATCTTCGGACGTCCACTGCCGAATGAATATTCCCAAATAATTCTCATATTATTTCTCTTCTGGCCAGTTTTACGACAATATATGTCCATTTCATTGTGGACGTTGAACCCTTTCCATTCCAGGCACAAAAGTGCCCACTTATTTCGTCCGTAGTGCGAATTTCATATAAAAAAAAAATATTAACCGAAAAATATTTCTCGCTTTCACGCCCGTAAAGCTTGATAACATACGCATAGGTCTCGGGGCGCGTATGGAATATATATTACTTTCTTTGGAACGTGTATCGAAGATAAAAGATAAGGAGAACTCTTTTGTTCCCTTCGTTCCAGTAATGCTGCAATATTTATTTCACTTAGATCTGCTCTTTTGCTCTCCGAGATAAGCTGTGGAATAAAATGCATATCGAAAGCAATTGAAGGATATATTTATTTCACTTGAATTCGGGATTTAGGATTTCGATTCGTTTTATTCTGGTTTAGTAACGGATATCTTGTCTCTTCGTGTCGTGTTCACTTTATTCTTAAGAATAAAAATTAGATACTCGCAGCCTGATGTTAAGTACTAGTGACATCGGTTTTCTTTTGGAAATATAGATAGCAAAAAGTTTCCAAGCGAAAATAGCCTTCAGCCAGCATTGCTGCGTCACTAAAAATTCATTTTTATTTATTTATTTATTTATAAGCAAGCCGTAATCAATAATAATAGATATTATTTCAGGATCTTGTCAAACTTATTCATAACACAGGTCAACACAGAAAATGGTGCAAACGATTTTAATACTGTTTTCAAGTATATTTGGGGCGCTGATTTCAAAAATGACATTGGTTTTTTTCTATGAGCTTTAGTTTTCAAGATACGATATATATGATATATCTCACGATATTAGGTGCGCAACTAAGTTCTCGCTGTTTTTTCGATGAAAATGTAACTTTATTATAAAAAAATGCATCAATTGAGTTCGATACAGTTCTCCAGTGATGGTTTCACTCGGTTTCAACAGCTCATAACAAATAACACCGACCTGGTCCCACCATATGTAGAGCCATAACCTTCGAAGTGAATATTCGGCCGAACCGAGATTTTCTCGTCTTTGGATTGCTGTAATGTATTTATTTTTTATCACCTGTCACGATGTGATGAAGAACCTCTTCTTTTCTCGCCGCTGGAGCAGTTGTTTACAGGCAAAAAAACGACGCTCGACGTCTCTTGGCTTCAACTCACAAGGAACCGAAGTTTCTTGCTTCTAAATCATCCCCGACGCATACTATAGCTTGGAAATGGTTTGATGGGTAACTCCTAATTCTAAAGCAAGATCTTCTTGAGTTTGGCACGAATCCTCTTCGAACAAGGCCTTAAATTTAGCGTTTTTGAAGGTTTTGGCCTTCCTTCACGAGGGTGGTCGTCAACATCAAAATCACCATTTTTGAAGCGACAAAACCCCTCATGGCATGTTGTTTCGCTCAGAGCAACATTTCCGTAGCTCTCGATGCACTTTGCTGCCGTTTTTTTCTTAAATGGAAGACGAAAATCAACACTCCCCGCAAATGACGATTGTTTGGCATAAAATTGGACATATTCACTTAACCAGAAGTATATAATGCAAAAACGAAATCAATTAGGTGTCGCAGCAGTTAGTTTACTTACTCTAAGCTTGCTTCAAGACGTTTTGGATTTGTCAAAATCGACCAACCCTTACTGATAGAGCCATATACTGACAAACAGCGAGAACTTAGTTGCGCACCTAATATAAGGAACGAAAGTACAAAATAGTAATACAATTCAGAATGTTATTGTAATGAGATATGCCTACTTGTACATACAAACTTATAAGACCCATTCGGCCTTAGTTGGGACATTAGTTGACACTGTGAAAAGTTCTTTTCCGTGACGACCTCGAATGGACCGGGTTTCGGCAACTTCTTCGTATCTCAAAAACTAGAGCTGATACAAAAAAATGGTTTGCAGATTTGAAATCAGCGCAAAAAATACTATAAGAATCAGCTCTAACATTTGAGGCACCAAAAAAAAAACTTTTTTTTGTTGGCCTGTGATAATTAATATTAAAAGGATAGTCATTTTATAATTATCATAGTAGCTGCACGAATTTCGCTTCAGAAAAAAAAGAGCTGCCAAAAAGCATTCGAACATTAAATATTAAATATTAAAAAATGTATAAATTATTAAAAAATGTTCATCATCAAGTTCATCATATTAAAGTCTATTAGACCACAAGTCAAGCTCAAAATTTTTGCACAAGGTTGAAAGTCATACTGATTTAAAACCGTAGAAATTTAAATTAATAAAATAGCAATAAGAAACTAGAAAAAATAATAAAAATATATAAACAAAATAAAATATTAATAAAAAAATTACACACACAAATTGTAAACAACATAAAATTTATAACAAAATGATGAGACAACTGTTTGGGTCATCATCTATAAGAACTAACGCAGTTAGTTTAGTAAATCATCACAACTCATTGAATACTTAAGTATCGATGATCGCTGTATAAATAATCTAAAAAAAATAAATCTTCAAATTATTTGATTATTTACAGAAACGTGTAAAAATTAACCCTCCCAATGGCCTGTTCACAAGAAACAATGAAAGGTGGTAATAATCTAAAAAAAATAAATCTTCAAATTATTTGATTATTTACAGAAACGTGTAAAAATTAACCCTCCCAATGGCCTGTTCACAAGAAACAATGAAAGGTGGTGCTATAAAATTTGTACTCGTGTAATACAGAGTTTTTTAATTTTATCAGAAAATTTTCTCTTAACCGATAATTTTTTTATCAAATATTTGGTTTTTATATATTTAGTAGATCTTAATGATAATTCAAACTAGTGGGGTGCATAGCATCGTGCCTTACGGCAAATTGCTGAAACTTCCTGTACCGTAATTAAAAATCTTGGTACGAAACCCACAAATATTTACACAAAATGTGTACACATTATTAAAATCTCTATAAGATATCTGATTATTTGATGTACATTTGCCCAATAAACTTATTTGACCGCCAAATGACATTTTTTAAACTTAATTTTATTAAGTGTTCATAACCGTTGGATCTGCCTTCTTAAAAATTTAATCAGTTGTTCATCTTGTCAATACAAGTAAAATGATTTTTGAATTACTAAAATCGGACGCTCCGTTCTCTTAAAAACGGAGTTACCGTTTTGGCACTTTTTGCCCCGGATCGTCGGAACGGCTAAACATGCATTTGCCAAAAACAACACGTCTCCTTATCAATACGAATCAAATGTTTTTGAATTATTCATGTCGGTTGATCTGTGTTCCCGAAATCGTCGACGAAAATTTCTATCCGCACACATACATCTATTTTTTCTAAGGTATGCCTAAATGTTGAGAAACCTTTGAAACGTGAAGATGTATGAAAATTTTTATTTTCGATTTTTTTGCGATTACTATAACTTATCCTATGGGAAGTTAATAATCAAAACTCTTTCGAAGTATATATGTCATTTTACATATGATTTTGCTAGTATAATAAAAATAGGCCGATATTTTTCTTTCTAGTAAAAGATTTAAAATATATATTCTCTATGGACTCAGAAGTTTTCGATAAATTTTTAGACAGCTTTTAAAAATTTGATTTTCTTTCTAATTACAATTAACTGTTAGTATTAAATTTTAACTAAACGGATTAATTGAATATTAATTATAAATGTAAATGTAAATGTAAATGTAAATGTAAATGTAAATGTAAATATAAATATAAATAATATAAATATAAATATAAATAAATTGTATGAAAAATATACAAATAAATGTTGGAAATGCATTTATTAAGCTTTTTATACTACCTATTCATTAGAATAGGTGGAATTGCAATGCAATAAATTATTAGAATTAGAGTTAACTGTTAAATAGTATTCAACAATTAACTCTAATTCTAATAAATGCATAATTTTGAATCTACTTGATACATTTAAAGTTTGAAAACCCCTGATATGACCACAATATGTCCTTAAATATGTTTCGAGCTGCATTCGAAGACTTAGGACACAATACATCAAGTAATTGAACCAACAAATGTATTTCGTAAACAAACATCAAAAGCAGACGTGGTTTCTTGTTTGTGCAAGCAATTCTTAACGAGAAACTATATGCTTCTTATAAGATTCTGTTTAGTCTCATTAGTGTAGATCGAAGTTCTGATGAGATTCCTTGTTCCCTGTTGATGAGTATTTTTTCTAAGGATTCTCTTTGTGAGAAAGAACTTGATGAATAAAGATATAGCAGTTGGTTCTTGTGATGCTGAACTTTGTATTTTAGTATATCCCTAATTAGAATACTTTTGTTGGGAGTGTTAATTGACGTGATAATGAGAAGTGGAATTGTTTTGTTATTTCTTTTTTGCTCTTAATGTAACGCCTTATTTTAAATTATTTGATCATACTGTTTCAAGATTAAATGCACTTTTCTAATTAAAAACTAAAACATAAATAATGGCAATTCTAAATATTATAAATAAATGTTTAATGTTGGTGGTAATAGTAGTAAAGCTAAACATGTTAAATACATATGTGTTAAGTTCAATACTCCCATTTTTTGGTTTAAATATATGTTTACTTACCCTCAATTGCATTTTTATGGCGCAATGAAGGCCGATATGAATTAAACTAATTGGGAGTAGTTTCCCAATTTAATTTCGTGGTGTGTACTGAATTTTTACATACTTTAATAATATTTTCAAAAACATGGATAATCGCAAAATTGCGCAAATAAATTATAGCATTGCAAATTTGTATATACTCAAGTTAATACGAATATATTATATCACGGAAACAATCAATGGATTGAGTACTTACAATGAAATACGAGTGAAAAGACATACAAGTTTCATTGATTATATGTAGAAAACTACTGATCTACACACTTCATGTATAAAATACTTTTATTTTATATTATACAACATCTAATAATTATAAGGTTAATATCGTTTCTTTTAAAATGTGTCCTAAAGCAGCCAAATTGCTAGAATGCATCAAACTCTTTATATTAAAGTTAATTGTATGAGGAATACAATCGATTTTAATTTTGCTGGAAGTGGTACATATATCGGGTAGTACGAGCCAGAAAGGTCCAACTTGACTTTGAGCAAATATATTGTGAAAAACAAACCAATTATATCACAACTAATAATATATCTCAAATCAGAATAACTATCTGACTATGTTCAGTAAAACGCTCAGCTAATTCATCATGTGCTTTTTTTCTGTTGTCACATGGTCCTTTTTGACCTTTTTTTAATTCAATATCTTATTTTTAATTTTAAAGGAGTTTTGCGAAATAATATCTACATTATTCAACCAATTCAAAATATTAATTTTATAGTTTTTTATATTTTTTTTACAGACATAACACTGTATGTAACCCTGATCTGGTATTTTGTCTGAAATATTCATCAGCATAGTTGTAATAATTATTTTATTATTTTATCTATTGTAAAATTGCCTTGCCTATTTTACCTTTATTAACATTTTATTTACTAGTTTTTATTGTTTACACTTTTTCCAGGGTAAAATTGCGGTCATTTTTGCCCCACTCGCAAATAAGATTTTATAGAGGTAACATATATACTTTATAATTATATTAAGGTATCGTAAATGAACAAAAGCGTACACTATAAAAAAACTGAAACCAAAGAAAATACTTTTGTTATAGATTTTCAAAAATTGCCTTTAACTCCCAATAGCAACGCCATTGGAATCAAGAAGATGGCTGGTTACACATATTTTTCCCTATAGTTTCAAATATTGCTGTTAAAATTTATTAACTTATTTATTACTTATTAACTTATTTTTGAGATATCGGTTGTGTATCTTTATACCCACGGACCTTTAAACTCTGGTCTACCCTATATTTTTTTACCAACCCAAGAAATTTTTATGATATACAATAAAAATAATTATTTATTTGAATGATACTAAAAAACAAAAATTAACAAAAGAACAAAATCGAAGCTGTTTGTGAGAGCTTTTTGCGAAATATCTCTATTGACTCGAACACCAAGCGACATTGTTTTTAATGAAATAATTCACCTTAACATTTAGTTAGGCCAAACTATACTCTCTACATTTACCAATTTACCTCCTAAATCTATTCTCGTAAAAGCCTAATCTTAATCAGATAGCGCCTCCGATTACAGTATTTTCGTGTACAAATAGAGCTTTTTCCGATGTGGTCGTACCTGTATGTGACATTTGTCCTAGATTAGTACTAGTTTCGTGCAATGCTCTCCATGTTGGGGAGTATGAGGGCAGAGCCAGAGCCAGCCGACTGGCGCCTATGGGGCAATATCTCGCACGCATAGGCCGATGTGTTTGTTGTTCGAGAAGGTGCGAAATCATTGTTCATATGCCAATTTATTTACACTGGTATGAAGTCATACCTTTCTATTTTGTTTAGAAAAGTTAATACGTATGAATGGATAAATGAATATAGTCATAACTGGACACGAATCCATTTGTTCATTATTTATAAAGATATCAAGAGTTTGATGTTGACATATGTATCAACAGAGTATAATAATCGGGCATTACATCTACACAAAACATGAATTACTTTAAAAAGTTCTAAAGTCCATATGTGTTGCCTATAATCTTATTGTTAGTCTCCTTCATTCAGTGGAGCTAAAATAAAATTTAAAAACTAAAAGATGCAACAATAAAGTTACATCAAAATTACAAGGGAACAGTACTTATACTTCTATTCTAACAAAATCAGGGAACTCATGGTATGAAGAAGTGGTAATGCACTACTCTATGTAATATACACAACTAATACTTAACTAATTTAACCATTTTTACAAAAGAGAAAGTGCGCAATATATATGATCTCTAGATAAGCTGGAAACATAACTAAAATAATATTTTAGTAAAATGTAAATAAATTTATTTATTAACTTCCCGTAGGGCAAGTTATAGTAATCGCAAAAAAATCGAAAATGAAAATTTTTATATATCTTTACGTTTCAAAACCTTCTGAACATTTTGCCATACCTTAGAAAAAATGGATGTGTGTGTGTGTATGTATGTGCGTGTGTGTATGTATGTGCGGATGCAAATTTGCGTCGACAATTTCGGGAACATGGATCAACCGATTTGAATAATTAAAAAAACATTCGATTCGTATTGATAAGGAGACGTGCTGGTTAGTTTTTGGCGAAGGCAGGTCTAGCCGTTCCGAAGATACGGGGCAAAAAGTGCCAAAAACGGTAACTTAGTTTTTAAGAGAACGGAGGGTCCGATTTGAATAATTCAAAAAACATTTTACTTGTATTGACAAGATGAAGAATTGATCAAATTTTCATGATGGCAGGTCTAGCGGTTTCGGAGATCTAATGAAAAAAGTAAAAAAAATGCCATTTGGCGGTCATTAGACATATGCACATCAAATCATCAGATATTTTATAGAGATTTCAACAATAAGTATAATTTTTTTTTACATTTCTATGGGTTCCGTACCAATGCTTATGCTTAGACGGCGGCGCGGCACTTGCGCGCTTTGACATTTCGTCTCTATGCAGTTCAAGCAGTACGATTGCTTTGAAAAAAAGTTCAGAATTTCCAAAATATGTCAAAATGAAGAAAGCATTTTTCTTTTCAAAAAAAATTTTTTTTTTCAAAAAAAAGTAATTTTTTGTCAAATTTATAGTATTTAAAAAATCGAATTTTTTCGAAGTAAAATTTTTTCAAAAATGTTAATCGTTTTTAAAAAAATAATAATTTTTGGTATCCAGCAATTTGCCTTAAGGCACGATGCCTTAATTGCTTTAAGACAGAATTCCACTTACAGCTAGTTTATTTATTTATTTTAGAAAAATATACTTTTACTCAGATTTTAACTTATGTGATTTTTTTGGCATAATTTTTATTGCTTAATAACATGTTTCGAAAAAACGGATACCATAAGTTAGTATTTCATAGCGAGCTGAGGTCATTTCGCTTATTACTTTTTCCTAATAAATCTTTATGAATGATGCTTCGAGTCTTTGTTCTCTGAATAAATTTTCTTCGATATGTAGAATTTGGGTTGGAAAACTTTATATTATATTTATTAATGTACTAGTTTGTTCTGTAAATATAGTTACAATTTGAAATTTTCATAATTGTTTCTATGTTGTTGAAGTCGTTCTATTAAATTTTGGCTGGTTTTACCAATATTTTGAGTTGCAATCTAAGCAATTGATTTGATATACCAGATTTTTAAGACGTTCGATGCCGAAAAGAATTGTTGGTTTTGTAAAAATGGTATTAGTAGTGCTGAAATAGTTGACTAGTTGAAGTCCTGATTTATAAAATAGTTTTTTTTTTCGTATTTCTGCTTTATGAAATAGGTTGTTAATTCATTGCAAACAGATTACAACGGATAGGTCATGGGCAATGGTTTTGTTTATCTTGTTTAAGAAGTATCTCGGTTTTATTAGCTATAAAATTAACTACTTTGAAAAAACTTGAACCATGATTTAATGAAATGACTTCAGCAAGATGAAAGCAATAAAAATTTCAAACAATTTAAAACTATGCTTACGGAACATATTAGTATATTAAGGGACATTATAATTTCTTTAATTTAATTTAATTTTCTCTTTGTTTAGAAGATTTTATTATTTACCTGAATATAAAGATATAACGTCTAAGTTTGCCATTCAAAACGATTCATAAAGATACTTGCGATTAGTTTTCTGATCGTGTATGCTTATCTCCAACGTCAAACATGGGCATCGTACCTTATCATTGTCGTATCTTTATGTATTATTATGTGTTACCTTTGTAAAATGTTGAACGCTATTTCTTTGAACCATGTTACAGCTTCTGCATCAGTAGTAGAATTATTTAGTTGGAGAACTGGTGACAATAACTCACTGTAAAGAAAAAAAAAACATTATACTAGAAACAATTTTTGAAAATATTTGTACTACTATATCAATTTTAAATTTTTTCATACTTGATAAATAAAATTAATAAAATGTTATATATGCAAAATAATTAGCATTTCGTGCCTCTCATAGCGTGTATCACTTACTGTGTTGATGTCAGCGTTTTTATGATTCTATTTCGAATATACTTTGGGGATTCAAAATAATTATTTAGATAAATAATTTATTTAGACTTTTTGTATTTTTACCACGTTTGATTTGGAGACTGCGGCTTAATAATAGCTTTTCACAAGTAGATTTTGATGTATGTATAAAGTTTTGATATCTGTCCGAGGAGTCAATGATATTTCATCTTATCTCTTCCACGTGTTGTCTGGTTTTCTTGATGTGCTCTTTCCACTCTGTTATTATTATTTTTTTTTAAATTTTTATTTGAACAGCGATCAGAACTTATGGGTTCTATGAGCTGTTGTGATGAATCTCTTACAAGCTACGTTTGTTTTATTATATATGGCAACCCAAACAGTTGTCTCATCTCTATGTGCTGAATTTTTCATTATTACAATTGCTGTAATAGTGATCACTTTTTATTAGTGCAGCAATGCCGGGCAAGGGCTATTTTCGCTTGGAAACATATTGCTATCTATATTTCCAAGTGAAAATCGTTGGCACTGCTGCCTGACAACAAACTGCTCGAAGTGGGTATCGAACCCGGGACTCCTGATCCAGGTAAAGTCGTTCTAGCTACTTACCTACGAGCGAGCCCACTCTGTTATTTGGGCATAAATTTCGTGTATATATTTCTCTGGTTGCAATTAAACATGAATGTTTAAACGAGCTTGTTTCGCATATTTTCAATTAGAACTCGAACAATGACAAGCCAGTAAGCAAAATAATGGGAATATGACAACAATTTGCTCATCTGGTCTGGAACTATAACTTGGTCAGCTCCTCAATTATTCCGAAGATGCGCGGCCACCATGTATATCCCGGATAACCAATGCATAGGGGCTTCGTGACAAGATTCGAACGCAGTCATTATGCGCCAAGTCACGTTTGTAATTTACGATAGTGCATTCGCAATTGTGAATATTACACCTGTCTACCGGTGTCGGACTTCTGTATTCCCTATAGCCTGATACCTGTCGAACGTTTCTGAATAGAGTTTACAGTATTATACAACGTTTTGTGAGAAAATTCTCGGATCCTACGTGAATCGGCGAGTGCTCGGTGGTATGGATTCTGAGGATTTTTGTTCGAAAATAGTATAGTGAAAATGAAGTGGGGACCGGATATTAAATTACGTTTTTACATATGAATTTTTCGATTTTTAGTCAATGGTTTACTAGTACATTACACCAATATCGCATATAAATGGATATATAGCATTCTACATGGGATGTTGCAGTCAAATAAATATTGACCTTTTATTTGCTATGTAGTGCAGCAATTAAGCTGGGAAGACAGGA
>NW_020537758.1:52122610-52151857 GCF_003426905.1 Ctenocephalides felis
AACCATAGAGATTCTCTATCGGGTCAGCCCTATATCAATCAGTAGTAAAAGCGGTAAGAGCTATGATTTCTATTAGAGATCATAGCTCTTTCCTCTAAGCCACGAGAAATCTCACTTAAAAATAATAGTTAGTAGACTTATTATTTATGGTTTCCAGAATTTTATAATCATTTTTTAATCGCCCCGCCATCAAAAACTACTGCAGATTTAATTTCATTTATCAGTTTGTTTTGATCTGGCAATATATTAGGTTGTCAAATATCTCCCTTCCGCTTTTTTGCTATTGGTTTATAATACAAAAAGAAGGAAGGGAGATATTTGACAACCTAATACTATATTATTATTATTATTATTATTAATATTATTTTACATCAGGTAATTTTTTTTAAGAGATTGGAATAAATTAGAAAAATACAAATAAGCTTATTACTTATAGTCACCATATTTTTGTAAAAGATTTCTCAGGACTTCAGATAATGTCTCAAGTAAGGCAATTTAAGGAAAGACTTTGTTCTGCTTGTAGTACATAAGAATTATTATTATAAAAAAGATATAGGCAAAACAAAAATTTATTATATGTAATTAATATGGTAATTTTAGTTTTTGCATTATTTTATTTTTCATACAAAAATATACCATGTCATATGAAATTCGATAAAAATATCTTTT
Organism: Ctenocephalides felis; assembly: GCF_003426905.1. Lineage (NCBI taxonomy): Eukaryota > Metazoa > Arthropoda > Insecta > Siphonaptera > Pulicidae > Ctenocephalides > Ctenocephalides felis. The sequence continues at coordinate 52,123,280 of NW_020537758.1, forward strand.
TCACCAGGTCAGCGCCAAGTCTATAAAACCTTTTGCGCTTTCAAAGTACTAAAGGTCACAGCGACCGAATAAAGTTATTTGAACTCCTCTGTGATATTGGGATATAATTTTTGATTACTTTACTTTTACAAAATGAATTTCGAGATTTCAGCAAATACGAATTTACTTTTGGACATTCGTAGGTGTTTAATCAATTGCTGTCTGGCAATAAAGTTCAAGGTTCAACAAATATAAAATAAAATAGGACGAATAAAATAATAAAAAGCAAATATAGAAATGTAATTTGAATTTAAATTAACTTGTTCGAAGATTGAATTATTATATTGGATCGCATTTCAGGTTATCTTCTTACTTCTCTCTTATCATTATCTTTTAAATAAAAAATACAATATGAAATTTTATTAAAAACCGACAACTCTTATTAATTATTATTATTCATTATTAACTTCTGAATGAAAAAATCAGAACAAAACATGAGAACTGATTTTTAATTCTACCATGGTCAATTATTTACTAAAATGAGTGATTAGGTGCCCATTCGGTTCTGAAATATTGTGAAGATTAACATTTTTTCAATTCATATTAATGAATTCATGAGATGAAGATATTTTTAAACAAAAACTGAAACACTGTTATGACGCATAATGTAGAATATAAGTAAATATATAAACATAATAAATTATTTAAACATTTGTATCATATCAATAAAATAATAGAAACTAATTCAATTGTATGAATAATCAATTTAGTCTATAATCTACATTCAATTCCACGTCGTATCTACTATAATTAGTTTGATTCATGCTATATTTTTGAAATATTGCTAATAAAATAATAACAAAATTGATAATTTATATAAATAAAAACAGGTATAATAATTTTAAAAATGCCAGATTATTTAGTTATTATAAACAAACGGCCTCCTAAGCATTCTTTCATTTCCAAGGAGTGAATGAAATAAGAATTTTAAATGATAAGAAATAAATGAAATTCACCTCGTCGGCAAAGAGCCTTATAATGTTATCATTATTATAAATTTTCTAATTAATCGAAAACATATTTGCATCTCTAATTTGAAGTGGAAACCTGACGTTCTTATATTTTTCAATGATTGAGTTTTAATTCTATCTTAAGACCAGACATTTCACATTTATCAATATCAGATTTTTTTATTCATATGCGGTTTATTGGAGTGTCCGAAGAAGTCGAAATAGGAAATACGATAAGTTATTGGGCCGAAAGCACACAAAATATTCAAATACATTTCCTATAAATGCACGTCTATATAAGCCCAGATATCAGATATAAGTATTTGCTCAAAAGAAAATATTCAAGAGAAAATATCAAAAGCAACCGTGGAAAGTAAATAAAATAAAATCTATTGGTTGTCGAGTTTATCTCGAAAGACTGACTTCAATAAAGACTCGTGAGATCGGTGGAAATCGCATTTTGGAATAAATATTATAAAATAAAAATAATCAAGTTCTCACCTTTTTTATAATCGGAAAGATTTCATATAGTTTTGTGAAAAAAACGTGTAAAATAAATTACCCTTAATTGAAATTCTGAGGGAACGCTTCTATAGCAGGCACAAGTAATAAAGTTCTGAATTTATAAAAAATACAACTTATAAACCATATTCATAAGTGACCCACACCAGGCAGCTATTTATTTTTTTACAAATCCGTAATTTACAAAATATCTTTGTAAATTACGAATCGTAATCATACCCCAAAAATAGTTCAATAATAAAGAAATTGAATGTAATTTTCCATCTTAAGGTAAGTTGCAGGTTGAATTTGCAGTCACTAAGTTTATCATATAATTCAGGTATGTAGAAAACACTAATTTATTTATTTTTAATTTATTTATTCTGCAATATGTTAATGAAAATAATAAGTAGAAATTGTTAATAATATATGAGAAAGAGAAAACAATGTGATCCTTATAAATTGGCAATGCTAAAATGATAAAATAAAATAATTACATAACTTTGTGTATTATGTATGGCATCCTGCCTTAAGACAAATTGCTGGAACTTTCCGTACCGTAGAAAAATATTATTAGTTATATTAACTGAACTACAAAGTGAAAATTATTTATTTGAAAGATATAAGTGAGCTTATGAATTTTAGCCAGGCTTGAAAATAAAATCTGAATTATTTTCGATATACAAAAAAATTTAGAAAAAAAAAATATTTGGAAAAAAAAATTGAATTTTATTTTCAAAAGCAACTATTTTGTTAAAACAAGCAGTAAGTTTTTTGAATCATTCAAATCGGATGCTTAATTCTCTCAAAAACTGCCATTTTTTGCACATTTAGCTCGGTATTTCCAAAAAGGCTGGACCTGCCTTTGCCAAAATCTAATCACCACTTCCCGTCATTACAAATTGGATGTTAGATCATTCAAATCGGATACTCCGTTCTATCAAAAATTCGATTTCTATTTTCTGCACTCTTTGTTTTGTATCTCCGAAACGGCTGGACCTGTCTTTGCCATAAACTAATCAACACTATCAATAACCATTTTTTGAACCATTCAAATCGGTTGAAACGTGCTCCCGAAAACGTGGACGAAATTATTGTATCCATACATACAAACATACACACACATCCATTTTTTCTGAGATATGCCAAAATGTTCAGAAACCTTCAAAACATGAAGAAATGTAAAAAATTACAATCTCGATTTTTGAACGATTACAATAACTTACCCTATGGGAAGTTAAATATCAATTTATTAGCAAGATTAGAACATATGACTGAATATATCCTGCAACATATTTAGCCTTCTCTTGATATTTATGATGACACTTTGTGATATCAACTCAAAATTACAAAAGTTCTATAACAAATTACAAGCATTTCATTATCTTGTCTCAGACAAGGATTAATAAATAATGCTTCGCCGGCTAAAATGTAAAATCTTGTTGTTTAATTTCTTGAAAACTCCTAAATAACAATAATTATGAACGACTATTGCAGAACAAGTTGTAATTTCGGTCACAAATATATACCTAACTTATTTTTTTTTTTTTATTTTTTTTTTTTTTTTTTTTTTTTTTTTTTTTTCATTCTGTCTTCGGACGTCGTACCGTCGACATCGGAGTAAATTATATAATATTCAAAGTGAATTATTTTTATTTTTATTTTTTCAGTTTGAATCAAAACATAGTGTCAGTGCGCGCGTAAACAAACCACTGTGCATACGAAGTCGGTACCGTTAAGCCGATTGCATGTACCCTTCGGGGTACAAAGACACAGATACAACGGAAATTGTTGTGGATTCATTAAAATTAATTGAAGAAGATCAATCAACTAGCGTTGAACATGTTCATCAAAACTTAACACAAGTTAATAGTGTAATAGTTAATAGTGTACAAGCAAATCCAGTAATAATGACCCAAAATAGTCAAACAATTCATGACGTAACTAATGACGACATAAACATGGAGAATAGTAGCATCGAACCACGTGCTGGAACCAGTTCGGAAACAACAAATGTAAATAAATGGCAGCTAGTGCCGAAAAAAATACTTAGTGCAAAAAGAAGAAAAATTAACAATGAAAATATTAATTATAATTCCATACAACTTTCTAATAGATTCAGCGCATTATCCAATAACGAAATAAACCGTCCTAATATCAAAAATTCTACTGAGCAACCTGCCACTAAGACAGTCAAGCCACCACCAATTTTATTTATCATTGCATCGACTATCCTGATATGGTAAACAGTCTTAGTTCGGTTTTACAACCGAATACGTATGTAACACGAATACTACCAAATGACATGGTAAAAATAAATGTGAACGAACCAAATACTTACAGGACGCTTGTAAAACTTTTACAAAGCAGAAATGTGGTATTTCATACCTATCAACCCAGTGAAGAAAGAGCCTATAGGGTGGTGCTTAAATATGTTCATTATACAAGTGACATAGCTGAAATTAAAAAAGAAATTGAGAAGAATGGACATAAAGTTAGAAACATCATCAATATGAAACACTACCAAACAAAGAAGCCTCTAAATATGTTTTTTGTAGACTTGGAACCGGCATCAACAAACACTGAAATATTTAAAATGACCAAACTATTGAATCAAATAATTTTTTTCGAGACTCCGAGAAGGACTAGAAATGCAATACAGTGTCATAGATGTCAACTCTATGGTCATACCCGTACATATTGTAATCGGCCACATGCGTGCTTGAAATGTGGCGATTCGCACGTGACTTCTTCTTGTAAAAAGAAAGGAACACTCCTGCTTGCTGTGCATTGTGTGGTGGAGCACACCCAGCTAATTATAAGGGTTGTGAATTTTTTCATGACTACGACAAAACCCATAATACAGCCAATGTGAAAAAATTTAATCAAACAGACCAATCTTATAAACCTGTTCGCCAGCACAACAGTCTATTAAAGGAAAACACACAACATATGAGTTATGCAGAAATACTGAAGAACCAACAAAACAAGTCGAATGCTATAGAAATGACAGAACTTAGTGCTATCCTTATTGAAATCAAAGATGTCATGAAACAATTAACTCAGCAAAATACTATGGTAATGAACATGCTGACACTAATTGTTAGTAAATATAAATAATGTCTAGTTTTTTCAGAATAGCTATATGGAATGCCAACGGCATTCAACAACACAAGCATGAATTAACACAATTTCTACATGAACAAAAAATTGACATTCTTTTAATCAGCGAATCGCACTTAACAAACCACTCAAGATTTTATATTACCAACTACATAACATATTACACCCCACATCCAGATGGCGGTTGCCACGCAGGTAGTGCTGTTTTGGTTAAAGCAAATTTACGTCATTATGAAGTTGGTAAGTTTACTGCTGATTATTTGCAAGCCACCACTATTGTTGTCAGTCTACAGTCATTTGACATATCACTTTCTGCCATATATTGTCCTCCGAGACATAACATCAAATGCGAACAATTGCATGAATTTTTCAAAACCTTAGGACCAAAGTTTCTTGTAGGAGGAGACTTTAATTGCAAAAATAAGCTATGGGGCTCGAGGATTACTACCACAAAAGGACGTGAGTTAGAGAAACTAATATATACAAACAAATGTGCTTTTATATCGCCTTGGTCACCAACCTATTGGCCAAGTGATCCACGTAAACATCCAGACCTCTTAGATTTTGCAATCACTAAAGGTATTTGTACATCAAATGTTGAAATTTCCACTTTATATGACTTATCTTCAGATCATTCTCCTCTATTACTGACTTTGAGATCTACAGCTATCATTAATATTCCACCTACCTATTTGCATAACTACAAAACAGATTGGAATCTATATCGAAAACATATCTCAGAAAAAATTGATTTAAAAATTAGATTAAAACATCCGTCTGATGTGGACGATGAATTAAATAAATTTATATGTCTACTACAGGATTCCACCAAATTAGCTACCCCTCCTATAAAACATAAAGGTAGGAATATTACTAGTATGGAGATAAAACAATTATTAGCCGAAAAACGCAAGGCTAGAAGATTATGGCAAAAATACCACGATCCTCAAATGAAAACGTTATTCAACAACTTAAATAATAAACTCAAAAATAAATTAAAAGAATTTAATAATTCCAACTTTGAAGACTATATATCGAATCTCAGTAGATTGGACAATTCTATTTGGCGCCCAATAAAGAGCAATAAAAAGCCGAAATCTATAAGCAATCCAATAAAAGTCGCCACAGCAAATGGTTTTTCCTGGGCTAGGAGTAATGAAGAAAAGGTTAAGTGTTTTGCAGACTATCTAGAAACAGTATTCAAACCTAATATTTCTGAATACAACGATAATTCACGAACGGGAAACCAGACTCCACTACCATCTACGATTCATCGTGTTCCTAGATTCTCACCTGGAGAAGTTCTCTCACAATGTCATTCTTTGCGTAATAGAAAAGCTCCAGGCATGGACCTCATCACTCCCAAAATGCTAAAGGAACTACCTAAAAAGGGATTCGTCTTAATTACTTACGTCATAAATGCTATATTAAGACTTAATTACTGGCCAAACGCTTTGAAATCGTCAGAAATTATATTGATAGCAAAAGCGGACAAAAACCCTGAGCTTGTTGATTCATATAGGCCAATAAATCTCATTTCCACTTTGGCAAAAGTGTTTGAAAAACTTATACTGAATGATATATTTGTTAATCATAATGACTTATTTCCAGATCACCAATTTGGTTTTCGACGCAAGCATTCCACGATTCAGCAATGCCACAAGGTTGTGGATAATATACTTAAAGCATTTGAAAAAAAGGAATACTGTACTGCAGCGTTTCTAGATGTCAAGCAAGCATTCGATAAAGTGTGGCATGAAGGACTCCTAACAAAAATTAATAATTTGTTGCCCGAATACCATCATTTTTTCCAGTCGTATCTACAGAACAGACAATTTCGCACAAAAATTGGTACTGATTTTTCTGATTTTCGCGTTTTTGAAGCAGGTGTTCCGCAGGGCAGCGCTCTGGGACCTTTATTATATATATTATATACAAGAGACATTCCGGTTTTGGAAGATACAACCATTGGAACCTTTGCAGATGATATAGTAATTATTTCTACTGACAAAGATCCACTACTGGCAAGTATCAAACTGCAACATCACCTAAATAAAATTGAAAACTGGTCTAACTATTGGCGCACAAAAATCAATGAAGACAAATCTCACCATATAACTTTTACATTAATGAAGGGTAAATGTCCTTCGGTGTCTATTAATAATAAAATTATCCCTGAATCTGCTTCTGTAAAATATTTGGGAATGCACTTGGATAGCAAATTAAATTGGATTACTCATATAAACAGCAAAACAAAACAAATGGAAAGAAAAACGAAGTCACTGTTCTGGCTCATTAATGGTAAATCTAAATTATCATTAGAAAACAAAATTCTACTTTATAAAGCGACAATAAAACCGATTTGGACTTATGGCGTAGAGTTGTGGGGCTGCGCCAGTAAATCAAGAATTGCATCTATTCAAAGGAAACAATCCAAAATTTTACGGTGTATTGCAAATGCACCTTGGTATGTCAGCAACCGAATACTACATAACGATCTAAGAATCGATACTGTCCAAGAGGTAGTAAAAAACAGAAGTGGAATCCATCACGACAAGATCTTCAACCACAAGAACCCCACATTACTTCCCGTACTACAAACATCACATATTAGAAGATTGAAGAAGAAGCATCCCTTCGATCTAAGGCATTAAAATGGAGTAACCCACTGGGGTGACCTCCGTCATTTTATGTATATAGAATTTCAGTATTGTTACTGGACTTCTAATAACCAACACAATAGCTTATAGAAATTGTTTTTTCTGATTGCTATTAAAAAAAAAAAAAAAAAAAAAAAAAAAAAAAAAAAACTTATTTTTTCAAATTTTTGGAAAGTTAAGGGAATTAAAGATCACAACTTTTTATGAGAATTTTTAGAATTTGGTCAAAATCAGTAAGTTAGCATTTTTTAGTAAAAATGCGATGTCATAAAAGTAAATTTGAAAATCGGACAAAATCATATCCAAGTTTTGGAACGTGAAAAGTGCATATTTATTGAGCTGGAGGCAAATTAGAAGAGATTATGCATCATTTTATTTTTTATATAACAAAGTACATATACTTGTTTTTCTTAACATATTTACCTTGAACAATAATACCTTGACTAAGGGCATAATCAGAGTTTATGTTGCAACAGATTCCTATTCCAGGACATATTAAAACTTTTCCTGCATCCATAAAAGTAAAAAATAAACCCTTCTGACATTAACTCAACATTACGAAAGTTCTGAAACAACTTACAAGCTATTCATCATAAAGTCTTGTAATGAATAATAATCCTTCTTCGACTACATAAGAAAGAGCAATGTTGAAAATGGAAAATGTTATATCATCTTGTTGTTTAATTACTTTAAAACTTGTGATTCCAAATAACATTACGCGTTGTGTTTTGAACATAGGGGCTGAAACTTTGTAATACTGCCACTCGAGAGTTGATGATAATTCAGCTCACGTCTATTTTTTGTTATTTTGATCTCCTCGACATTTGCGGCTGCTAAAAGCAGCATTAACTTTTCCATAACTTTTAATAACGCCCAAAGAGTGCTTTACAGGTTGCATACGATATTAACTTGGTGCGACGGGATGTTGGAAAATATTTTCTCAAGGTAAAGGTAAATTTTCAAGCGTTTTTTCTTTGCTTGTGGCAAGCATTCAAGTTTAATGGTACCTCAATTCCATGAGTACGCTTGAAAATAAATGCATGCTAAACCTACCAGTTCAATATTATTATGCTATTACTATTTGAACATTTAGTTAAACCTTTTAATTTATTTAATTTAGTTTCAAATGTTGAATATTATAGAATTATATACAACTTTTTAGTTATATGTAAAAGTAGAGTTTCAAATTTTGTAAAACTTGTTAATGGCTAGTTTGTAAAAAAGAGACCAAATAAATAAAAAAATGAAAAAATATTATTTTTCAACAAGTGATAAACTGTAAAAAATCACAACATAGTAGTTTAATCATGAAACAAAACTCAAAATTGATTTTTATATCTTTAATACATCTATTATTGTTCTTTTTACTTTCTTATTACTAGAATTTGTTTAAAAATATAAATTAATAAAAAATAAACGTCGAACAAATTTTAATATTTTTTTAATATGACATGATTTAAACAAAAAAGAAATATTAAGGGGAGTAACAATACTATGTTATGCCCTATCTCCCTCTGTTAATACTAATTTATTGCAACGAAAAGTCGCAAATAGTTTATAAAGCTTTATAATTATCTATATTATTAATAAAGATATTTTGCATTGATAATTTAATAGTATGGCAAAATTAATATGATCTTAAAAAACGTTAAAATTATTATTATTTTAAGATTAAGTAATAAAAAGTGTCAAAATATTTAGAAGTCGCATATGTATCAAATAATTCAAAAGAATAAAGTTTCTATTCGTATTACATTCGCATTACATAATAAATATAAAATTTCTATCTAATTAATGTGTTTTTTTTTAAATAAGATCATTCGAACTATAAAAAACTTATGGATTTGAAACTAATAATTTTTGCTCGAATTTAAAAAACTAAAAATCAAATCTATTACTAAAAAATGAAAATAAAATTTTGAAAGTTTAATTACAATTTTGATATTCCTTTTCAGAAATAATGTACAGATATGTGATAAAAGTGTAAGTTTAATTGTAGAAAATCATTGTAATTGCATGACTAGCAAAAACTTATCTTCTAACAGAAAGGACTACTTTAATTAAGACTCCTAATGCGTGAAATGCAAACTCACTCTGAATAAGGTATCTAGAAATTAAATTAGTACTTAGTTATTTAGATCATAATCTTTCACAAAATTCTTTAAAATATTCCGAGATTGAATGTAATTTTCTTCCAAATTCTGTTTATTGCAATTGCGAATAAGACAATCGGAAAATTCGTTTTTACATTTCCAACTGTTAATAACTTTACGTTAATTATAAAAATAAGATTTATTTATTTATTTAATAATTCACAAGCAAGCAATGATCAATAATAATAAATATTATTTCAAGCTCTTGACAAACAAAAATTAGGACTTAATATGTAAGATTAATGCAAAATTATAAATAAGAAATAAAACTACAAAATGAAATAAAATAGAATAACATAAATGAAGTAAAATAAAATAGATTGAATAAATAAATAGAATAAAACAAAAAAAAAATAAAAATAGAAATAATTTGATGCAGGAAACCAAGCGCAACATAAATTTTATTTTATTATTTTTACAGGTCTATGTCTGTGAAGTTTAATAAGTAAATTATTTTGAACACAGCTTTCAATCGAAAGAAAAGGATAAAAATAATCGTTAGAAAAACAAATATATTTTAAAAACTAGAGCAGCAAGGAACAGAAAGCATTATCTCCAGACCATTTTACATGTAAAAAAAAACCACCTGTAAATCTGCTGGATAACGTACATAATTTATGTCTTAGAATAAAATGAAAAAATACATCATCCTTATCATTTTTCGGCCGTAAAACATATAAAAAATATCGATTCGGGTCATATACAAGAAAAAGCAATAAAGCAAACAAGATAGGGCTATTTGCTTGAGATTTTCTCGCCCCAATAAAAACATTCGACTATTTTATATGAAAACTTTTATAGTTGCCGAGCATAATACTTTGTACAACAAGCAACGTGAAATCGTGCAATAAAATAAGCAATTTTACAGTCTACTTGCGTTCATCTTAATTTTCATGATAGTCGTTAAATTTTTCCGTATTTTGTTTTTTACTGCAATGTTGAAGACAATTGTGGCATGAATTGCACTGCTCACAATAAAGCTTGTCTATAAGAGAAAAACATGAAGGTTCATTGTGAACCAAAAGTCTAGACGTCTACGAAAAATAGGTACGGGATTTGATATGAATAAGGCGGCATCAGCGACGCAAGCACATTTGGAGAGTTTACTGAAACATTGGGAAAGAGTTTTCTTATTTTTAGAATATTTGAAACAATGGGTAAAACATAAATATTTGTTAACATAAAAAGTTTTAATATATCCCTCAGAATTTTTATATTCTCTATACGCATTCTTCTTTTGAAAATCGTTTATATTTTATATCTATACAAATAAAATTTTAATTTGAAATAATGCAAATTTTGTACTACTTAATAAACACTTTTCACTACCACATCTGGGACTACTATTGTCAGAACTAGATAAAAGCTAGATATATTTTGTTATTTTTTTTTGTTATTTTTTTACTCGTTTAGTATGATACTAACAAATCTTGAACTATTTTGCACACAAACTTTTAATGCATCTTGCCAAGACTTTTTTAAAGAACGGCCTCTCAAAGTCTATTTATTTAGAAAATTTTATATTTACAGTTTAAGTCTTAATACTCGAAATCTTGGGGCAATCGTTTCATTATTTTTGATTATGGTCCTAGAAATAGAGAGGTAAAGTGACCGCAAAATGACACATCTTTGCTATAGCTCTAGGTTGTACTAATAGCCCTTAACTATATATATTTTTTTTATCAAAGATACAAACAATTTTCTAATTCCGATTCGGGTAGACGTTAAGTTCTGGGACACACTATGTATATGAAATAAATATTAATTTTGTAAGTACACTGTACACTCTTATGTTCATTACTTTGTTATAAAATGCATTCGTTCTCAGATTGTTATTTGTTTCATTGTCTAATATTTATAAGAATTATATAAGCAGAATTGCAAAATTGAAATTATTTGTTTAAACTATATTAGAACTTTAGTCAGAATTAAAAATAAAATCTGAATTATTTTCGATATACAAAAAAAAATTTTTAGGAAAAAAAAAATTGAAAGAAAAAATTTGAAACAATTTTTTTCCAAAATCAATTATTTTGTTAAAACAAGCAGAAAGTTCTTTGAATCATTTAAATCGAACGCTTAGTTCTCTCAAAAACTGCTATTTTTTGCACATTTAGCTTTGTATCTTTGAAATGGCTGGGCCTGCCTTTGCCAAAAACTAATAACGATTTCTCCCAATCATTGCTAATCGAATGTTTTTTAGATCATTCAAATTGAATGCTCCGTTCTCTCAAAAACTCGATTTCTGTTTTCTGCACTCTGCTCTTTATCTCTGTAACTGCTGGACCTGCCTTTGCCAAAAACTAATCAGCACATCTCCCTAACAATAGGAATCGAATGTTTTTTAAACCATTCAAATCAGTTGATCCGTGCGCCCGAAAACGTGAACGAAAAAATGCGGACACACAAAACGCACACACATACATCCATTTTTTTAGGTATACCAAAATGTTCAGAAACCTTCAAAACGTCGAGAAATGCATAAATTTTCAATTTAAATTTTTGGACGATTACTATAACTTACCCTACGGAAAGTTATTAATTGATTAATTTCCCATACGTTTACTTAAGGTTACGTTTCAAAGGATTCTGATCATTGTGGTATGCCTTAGAAAAATGAATGTATATGTGTGTACGTATGTGCGGATACAGTTTCTCGTTTACAATTTCGAGATCACGGATCAGCCGAGGTGAATGATTCAAAAAACAATCGATTGAAGGAAATACATGCTGATTAGTTTTTGGCAAAACCTGGTACAGTTTCGAAGGTACGAGTCAAAAAGTGTAAAAAACGGCAATACATGTATTAAAGGAAATATCGAAAGTAGGTCCATCGGTTTTGGAGATCACATAAAAAAACCTTTTAAAAATTCCTTTTTACGGTCAAAAATGGTCATTAGACAGAAGCACATGAAATCATCAGATGTTTTATCGAGATTTTAATAATGAATAAAATAATAATATTTATAATGTTTAACCGTTAGACTGCGACGCGGCGCTTACACGCTCGATAATTGATCTATTCGTAACGTTTAATAATATTCGGCTTATGGAATTTAATATTTCTCAACTAGGAAACTATATTTTCGCGCATTAATACGCGTAGTCCTGCTCCACCACTGTTTATATTTCAAAAATCAATGTTCAATTTTCAGTTTTAACAAAATCATTTTTTTCTAAACCCATAGCTAGACATCCAATAATTCCTTCTCCTATAGACGTTCATAATAATAGCACTTCACACATAATTTGAAGTTCCCCAAAGGAGTCTGACGTTTGCGGCATCTAGACATCCGGTCTGCTGCACTCGCGGCATATTTATTAAACGGCGCTCTTTCTAAATATAAACAGAACGGAGAGTGTGTCGTCCCGCGCGGTAAAATGCTGTCATCTGTCGCGTCACCAGATCAAAACGTAAGAGAATATGAAGAAGATTGATTGAGTAATTTCAATTAGTTTGGGAACAAAATTTATTATTTTTCTTGAGTTAAGTAACTCATTTGTTGCGGTGCTTTTGAATTAACTTGTTTTTTAAATAATTAGTAACATTTTTGTAAGTATCAGCATCTAAGTAAAAACCAATATTGGGCTCAAAAAAAGTTCAAAGAAATAGCATACGTTTCGACTATTTATTTGACTCAAATTCAGTATCATGCATGCAAATAATTTAAATAAATATAGTAATAAACAACAGAAAGCAATTATTGAAACTAACTTTGATAAAGGTTTTGTTAAGACTTGAAACACACCTTACTGCTGCCTTTGCCGTTATCACTTTAAAGATTATTAATTACTACACTTTTAAAAATTGGTGTGCAATTATTAGAAGATGAAAAGAGGGCAATAGACATAGAAATATAAAAAGTTTATTAAAATAATTGAGTAACTAATACGCGCTAGGCTCAAGATCTGCCTAGTATCGCGATTAAATGAATATTATAAATTTAAAAATATAATATAAAAATCATAATACTACCTGGAGGGGATGGCAGTTTACAATTATACACTAATACTACTATAAAAATTTGGGATTCTTTTATAATCCCACAATTTGGTACAATTTCTTAGAACGGTACATGGGTGTAAAGTAATGTCGCATTAATAATAAAAATATAAAAAGCGGCGTATTTACTTAAGCTATGAAAATATATGTAAAAATTATGTTATTTGCACCTGCATCCTATGCTCATTTAAAGTAAATTTCAATGATCAAAAATATTTAAAAATGAATTCTTAATACTAATAATAATAAAATAATTCAAAAGAATCCTTAACAGGTTTTATAAACATTTTTGTAAGCAATTATATTATAATTGATCACCAACAAGTTTATCGTACTATAGCATCAAATAGATACTAAACCTTTAGTATAGTGGCATGAACATCAGTATTATTTATTCTACATGCCTGCAATTATAAAGTTTATGTCTTTTGACAAATTATTATTTGAAACAAAGTATTAAAGCGTCTACAAAACAAAATTCTCTAACTCGACTCGACTCGATTTACAATTAGTGACAATTGTTGCATCTATTGCTAACAAATATTCACAAACCATCGACTTTATACAAAACTATTCTCGGATAGGATTTTTTGTTATGTTACAACGTACTCATCGTAGGGTTTTTGCTTTTGTTTCACTATTTGGCAATTATAAATGTGTCTTAGGAAAAAATCGAGTAGTGATACAGGGTTGAGCAAAACTTAAAAGTCCGCGAGTAAAAAGGTCCATTACCGATATTCCGAAAACTAGTAAAATTAAAAAAATGTAATAACAATATTTGAAAGTAGAGAGTAAAAGATATACAAGAAGCTATCACCTTGATTCTTACGGCGTCGCTATCGCTATTCATTCCAACTTTGAAGACAAATATTTCTGACAAAATATCAGATCAATATTATTTTCAAAAATATCTCTTTTAAAAATGCACCCATAAGAATTTATATTTGAATGAATAATGTAGCTATTATTTAGTTGTTAGTTGCTTAGTTAGTTGCCCCCTTGGAAAATAAATGGGAGTAAAAAAGACTAGATTACACATTTTTGAAAACAGCAAAATAATACATTTGTACAATGATGAAGCAGCTTGAAATTCTATTGAATATAGTCGGACAATTGTTCGTTTGATATGTGTTATTTCATAATATAATTGCTCAAAATCAAATTGGACCCTTGCGCCCTGACCCACCCTACACTAAATATACCAAAATTTCAAAATACCATAAACTAAATGTAAATCTATCTATTAAATTCTTTGGATCAAACTCTCGTAACTAAATGTACTAATTTTATTTATTTATTTATTTATTTATTTTACAAGCCGTCGGTACAATAATGTTATGATAAGGCTCAAGTCAATATTTTGCAGATTTATTATAATTTAATTAACTATTACCTATTTTATTACTTATTTATTTATTATTTAATTTATTTACTATGGACTTTTTCATATTCAGTTAATTTTATTTATTTTTTTATTTATTATTTAATTTATTTACTATAAACTCATTTATATTTAGTTAATTTTAATTATTTTTAAATATAACTAATTTGTTGCAAGTATTTTTTTTAATTTAATAAGTATTTTAATAAGCTTACAATTACAATACTCTTACAATATAATTATTTTATTTATTAATTTTAACAAAATTTTAGGTTTTTTTATGATATTTTAACAAACTTAAGTGTTTTATATTATTATTATTATTATCATTATTATCATTATCATTATTATTATTAAGTATTTTTACAATATAAGTATTTTCTTTTATACATTTTTAGGTAGTTTGATGAAAGAAATATTTTGTTTCACAATTTTTAAGTGTTTTTAAATTATAAGTTTTTTGTTAACTAATTAATAAGTATTTTAATAATAACAATCATATAAAAATAATAATTATAAAAAAAATAATTGTAAGATAATTAAACAATCTCATCCAAGTAGAGGCTTATAAATATTAAAAAACAAAATGCAGGCTAATAAATTCTTTTCAATCCATAAAACAAAATGCAACAAAGTAGGTTTGCGGTACTTTACACGTACCATTGAACTACACTCGTATATAACAAAACAAACTCCAAACAAAACAAAGACGAATGACGAAAACGTGTAGGACGAACGTAGACTCACAAAATGAAGAGTGCTCTTCAGCTCTTCTCTCGAGAACATAATGATCTCCTTTATTACAGTAACTAGGCGGCATTGCGGAGACAGTAATGGCACTCGTTTTGTATGCTAATTAAAACACATCTCTAGCTGAACTATTTCAAAGACTAGACGATAAGTTAGACACATAACTTTGAGAGAGGTCGACCAGGGAAAATGATACGGAGACGAGAAATTATCACTTAACGTGTTGTTTTCTTTATGCTCTGCGCTTTTGACAGCAGACCAAGGCAAATTTTCGTTCATGACACAATTTACACGGAATAATTAAGTGATATATATCATATTACTTGTGAACTAAAATCAAGATTTTCTTGGAATTTCTTCTTATAGGAATAATAGTATCCATATATTCCAGAATGCAAAAGCTAGGCAATGACTCGAGTTTCCTGTCTCAGAATTATTATTATCTTCTATATATATAAAAATAAGTCGGGTTTTCCTTCCTGACGAAATAACTCCAGAACCAACCGATTTCGACAATTTTGCATACGTTGGAAAGGTCTCGGGCTCCGCAAGGTTTATAGCTAAGAAAATTAGTTGTACATGGCATCGTGCCTTAATACAAGCTGCTGGAACTTCACGCACCGTAATTAAAAATTCGAGTAATGACATTAGTGAGAATTATCAGAATTATGCTTGGTTAAGTCAACGAGCAATTCTTGCCGCAAAGAATAATGATGTACACGCCCTGAATTTCACCATTCAATCAAAAATTGCTGGCGATTTGGTGACATACCAATGATTCTGACTGGTCTTCCGTTTGACTTCAAACAATTGCAATATCCAGTTCGCCTTGCCTTCACTATAACATGTCGTAAGGCCAATCGCTTAGTGTTTGCGGGATAAATTTCAAATAGATTATTTAAAAAATCATTGTTTTTCACATGGACAGTTATACGTTGCCTGTTCACGAGTTGGAAAAGCATCCGCTTTGTTTGTGTTAACGTCAGACCAAAAAAAAAAAAATGTGGTTTACCAAAGATCACTTCCATGAAATGGATAATTTGCGGATTCACTTTCATTTACTTAGAGAAGTTCAACTAAAAAACACTTCATTTTTGTAATCAAAATAAATTTGTTACTGTTGTATAATAAAATCTTTTTTTTTCTTTTCAAATATAAAACAAACAAAAAATCTTTCTCACGAAACCAACTGGTGGCGAAACGGAGTTCGTCGGGTTTGCTAGTATAATTATACTTGTTCGGACGTCTTTTCGTTTTATTATATTGGCCATGAAGGTGACAAACTTCAAGGCATTAAGCTTTACACGGAATGGTTGCTACCCCTGGTAGAGGGGATAGTGGAGTATTTTAATTAAACTAGTTGTTCACTTCTAACAGAAAAGTCCGCTTAGTAAATAACCAATAAAAATAAATATATCTTCTTTCATTAGAACTTAGTAACAAATCAGTGATTCTAATTAGAACTGCAACAAATACATAATATACAAACAAATCAGTGTTTAATACAGTCCACAGCTACAAGGGTTAAATTATAACCCAAAAACCTGAATTGTCGAAGGAGAGTTTTAATAAATTCTATAACTACGTATTATAAATTACAATACTATGTTATTATGAATAACTAATAATTGCTCAATTTAACTTCAATAAAATAGATACAATCAAAGTTGCTCTCATACTTTTATGGCGCTACACTTAATTACCAAAACAACTTTATTTTTAGTTTGCCATCTTCTAGTGCAAATATTTGATAAAATCATGTAAAATGATACATACATACATACTAATAAGTCTAAAAATTTGGGATTACTTATTTGTTATTAATTGTCTGTAGAGTAAGTACTCGCAAAAAAATCGAAAACGGAAATCTTTACTTCTCAAGACGTCCTGAAAACTTTTGCATACCTTAGAAAAAATTGATGTGTGTGACACGATTTCTGGCGCACGGATCAACAGATTCGAATAATTCAAAGAACATTTTATTTGTATCGACGGAATGAAACATTGATCATATTTTTGTGAAAGTCCAGCGGTTTTAGAGATACGGAAAAAACATTGGCAAAATTTGGATTTTGTTGATCAAATATGATCTTTTCAAATAATTATCATAGATTCATATAATTATTGGTGTATAGGTAGACGGGTAAACAGGTAGACAGGTAGACAAATAGAAAAATATGAATAAAAGTAGACAGGTTGGTAATTATAACTGCTAGACAGATAAACAGAGAGGCTGGTAGAGAATTAGTCTGGTAGGCAAGAAATCAAGAAAACACTTGAAAAAGACGCATATAAGCTGGTAATTTTATAGGAATAAATAAAATGGTCTCTAGGTAAATAGGTGCGCAGGTAAACAGGTAAACTTTTTTTATAATAATTTTATTTGAACAGCGATCAGAACTTATGGGTTCTATGAGCTGTTGTGATTAATATCTTACAAACTACGTTTGTTTTATTACATATGGCAACCCAGACAGTTGTCACATCTCTGTATGATAAATTTTTATTACAATCTCTGTAATAGGGCAACTTTTGTTATAATAATTTTATTTGAACAGCGATCAGAACTTATGGGTTCTATGAGCTGTTGTGATTAATATCTAACTACGTTTGTTTTATTACATATGGCAACCCAGACAGTTGTCACATCTCTGTATGATAAATTTTTATTACAATCTCTGTAATAGGGCAAGTATGGTGCAACAATGCCGGGTGAGGGCTATTTTCACTTGGAAACATAATGCTATATTTATATTTCCAAGTAAAAATCGTTGTCACTGTTGCCTGACAAAAGGCTGCTCGAAGTGGGTATCGAACCCGGGACCTCCGAAACAAGTCCCGTCGCTCTTAACCGCTTACCTACGGGCGAGCCCAGGTAAACTTATGGATACGCAAACAGGTGAACAGATGGACAAGTAATCAGGTATATAAATGGTAATATCGACAAATGTAAACAAGTAGACAGACGTACAGGTACGCAAGTATAGAGGTAAACAGGTAGACATGCGTACAGGTAAACAGGTGAAAGGGTGACCAGATAAATATAAAACAGTTAGAGTTAAATAGATACGCAGTAAGAGATGTGGGTAGACAGGTAGACAGGTAGACAGACAGACAGATAGACAGGTAGCTAGGCAGTTCATATATGAAATAAAATATATTATTGATTAAATCGATTATTTACACATATCGGAAATTTCATGCAACTTGTAATAACGGAAAGTACCATTTACTAGTTTATTATATATGAATCTAAGTTTCCTTATAAAGCAATTAAGGTACATTAAATTGACATCATTAATTTTTATGGCGCATCTCTTAATTACCAAAAACAACTTTATTTTAATTCAGCGACTTTTTAGTACAAATATTTGCTGAAAACATGTTAAAATGCTCATTATCAATGTTTGTACAGTGTTCGTCTATCAACCGCAGGTTTTACACGCACATGTTTTATATGTAATAAAAACGATGTATGCCTTCGACGTACTGTTTGCGCATATGACGGCTTCGAGATTGCACAGTTGCGTTACTTAACGTCAAGGTTATCAAGTTTCGAGATGGTATTGTGAAGATTGAGAAAATTTATTTTTATACACCGGTGATAAATATATTTATTTACCGTTACATTTTTGTACATAATTACACCACATAAAATAAAATAACAAATTAACAAAATAAATAGAAATAAAGAAAATGCTCTATTATAAGTCTTTTATTATCTTTTAATTATTAGGAAAGTTTTAGAGAAGAACAATAGGATCAAAAACGCACAATGAAAAATATAAAATAGAGCTAGAAAAACGAATAAAATAACTAGTCAACAAGTTACCCTGTTAATACGAATCGAACGTTTATTGAATCATTCTCATCGGATGCTCTGTTACCTTGAAAACTGTCATTGTCAAACATTTTCATTTTCGTTTTTTGAAAAATTTTTATATTTTTTGTGGAACAAAAGATATTAATAAACATATCGGAAATATGTTCATATATTGAATATGATTTAATTGATAATCGTTGTAATTTCATAGTTAAAATATAATAAGTCTGTTAACGCGTCATTGCCAACCCTGGTATAATAATTATATTTTATTATCTCCATGCAGGATAGCGACAATAAACCCTCATCCATCCCTTTCATTGTTACGCGTCCTGTCGCAAATTCAGTAATCCATTTTTCCTAGAATTTTTATCACCTGTCCCTAACTACATCATACTATAATCCTTATAATTCCAAGAAATTCGCACTACCTGTATCAAGTTTAAATTCTTCGTATCATGCAATTTATCAACCAATACCTGATCGATTGATAAATGTAATAACCACTGATTGGTTCCAAAATTGTAATGGGGTGTCCTTAACTCCACAAAATGGGCCAATCAGAAAAATATATAAAATTATAAAATCTACATAATTTAGTATCAACCAAAATTTCATATAGTTAAGATCAGTCGTAAATTAACACTCAAATCCAAAACATCTAATTCAAACCTCTATCTAATCATCTATAAATCTTAATCAAACAGTTATTCAACATCTTTTATTTTTATTCAAACGGTCTGATATAGCCAACAACTAAATATATCTGGTCCTTCGGCAAAGTGCAAGTGTTCAATAGAGTTCGGCAGCATCCAGATAGATCACGAACTTCTTAAACACTTTGAACCTATCTCAACAAATACTTATTTGGCCATTTAAACAGAATGGTCATTTTACTAAACATTTTTTGGTCCTATTCGAACCGGATCAACCAGTGAAAGTGGAACATTAATCTAAATCTAAAACCTAAAACTTAGTGCACAGTGTATTATTTAAATCTTCATCTTCTAGCGTGATACACTGCATCGCATATTAAGTTAAAAACCTTTATCTAAAATCTAAAATCTAAAACTTAGTGCACAGTGTATTATTTAAATCTTCATCTTCTAGTGTAATACATTGCATCGCATATTAAGTTAAAAACCTTTATCTAAAATCTAAAATCTAAAACTTAGTGCACAGTGTATTATTTAAATCTTCATCTTCTAGTGTAATACATTGCATCGCATATTAAGTTAAAAACCTTCATCTGAAATCTAAAATCTAAAACTCATAGTGCACAGTGTAATTAGTTAAATCATCTTTTAACATAATACATTGCATCGCATGAATATTAATCTAAAATCTAAAATCTAAAACTTACAGTGCACAGTGTAATTAGTTAAATCATCTTTTAACATAATGCATTGCATCGCATGAATATTAATCTAAAATCTAAAATCTAAAACTTATAGTGCACAGTGTAATTAGTTAAATCATCTTTTAACATAATACATTGCATCGCATGAACGTTAATCTAAAATCAAATTTAAACAACGATTATATCAACAACAATTCAAACAATTAAATCAAACTAACATCAACATTAACAATAAATCTCAGTGTAAGTGCATTGTGTATTATCGTGAAACAACAAGAAGCAGCATAATTATAGCACAATAAAGCTGCAGCACATTATCAAGGAAACAACAGCTGAATCCAAATCAGCTCATGAGGAACATTGCGGACACATGACGCGACAACACAAAGGTCAGTCTAATTTAAGCACTCCTTTTTCTTAATCCTTCCTATTCATTATCTTTACCTATCGTTATTTGAATTTTGCGTAGTAGATCTGTGTTAATATGGATTCTTTAGAAAATTTAAATATCAAAAAAGAGTTTATGAAATTTCGTTTGACGCAAATCCATAGCTTTTGTAAAAGAATAAGAGAAAATGAGAGTAGCAAGTTAGATATATCAGAGCTTAAACAAATATTAGAAATACTAAAACCTTCTTTGGATACTTTTCAAGAAATATTAATTCAAATTGCAAATCATTTTGATGACGAAGAGTACATTGACTTTTTGATAGATACAGAATTTTACGATTTCAATGATACTTATACTAAATGCTGTGTAATTTTAATAACAATTATTAAAACATTTAAAACAGATCCCAGCTCAAATAGTAGCCTTGGTGACAAATCATATCAAACAAACAATAATAAATTTGCTGTAATTAATTTACCTCATTTCGACGGTACAGATATTAACTGGTTACAGTTCTATAATTCATTCTATACAATTCATATTGACCCAAATATTAGCAATTCTCAAAAATATTCTTACCTAAAATCTTGCTTGAAAGGCGAAGCAGGTAACATAATCGATTCCTTACCTGCTACCGCGGACAACTATATAAATGTTTGGGAATTGCTAAAATCGCGGTACGAAAGTAAAACTATTATAGTAAACAATCATATAAAAACATCAAACAACTATATTTCGATTCCATCTGAATCAAGAATTTTCAATGAATCTAATAATAATAAATCTAAAAACGTTGCGCATCTTGAAACTATAAACGTCATTAAATCACATACGGTAAAAAGGGGAACTACCTCGGTACTATTATTAGATTCTAATAATCAAATAATAAATCAATTAACAAATGAGAATATTACTCAATATCAAAAAAGCAATGTTATTAAAAACGTCTTCTGTAATCATAACTTATCAACTAAAGCTAATACGACAGAAGAACGAGTTTTAAATAAACAAAATCTAACAATTAACTTAAATCAAGCTAATTATAACGCTGAACATCTTGAACCTAAAAACAACATTAAATCAATTACGGTAACGAGAGACACTACCTCAGCACCATTATCAGAATTCAATAATCAAATAAAACAAGTAACAAATAAGAATCTTACTCAAAATAAAAAAAGCGATATTATTAAAAACATCTTCTGTGACGTTGACTTATCAACTAAAGTCAATGCAACAGAAAAACTTATTTTAAATAAACAAAATCTAACTACTAAACATAATCAAGCAAGGTACAACGTAAATTATTCTAATGCTAACTATCAAACTCTTTTAAACAATCAGAATACTTGGCTTAATATCGGCGATAAAACAATTACAACTTTAGCCAAGTCAGGGTTTGAATTTAATTCTAAAAATATCACTATAAATCAAACAATTAACAAAAAATCAATCTTAGCTGCAACAGTGCAAATATTCAATCTTATGATATTAAGAGATCGCCATAGCTTTGTCCATAAAAAGTATAAAGCATATACATATTGGTTCGTGTGTTTTGTCACCAAAGCTATCGACATCGAAGTAATATACGATTTGATCGCGGAATCTTTTATATCAGCTTTAAAACAATTTACCGCAAACTCTAGCAAATCTCGCGAATCATTAACACAGATTGAAACAATATTAAATTTAGACTATTATCTTTACAAGGTTCCAATCCAAATAATTACAATCCTTCAAACCTCTATCATTTCCTAATTGACAAACCAACATCAATCCTAAATCCTTGCGTGCTTGAAATCTCTGACAATATGCTATCAACTTCATCAGAGAACAAGGCAACATCATCAGAAGCGGTTGTGCAAGAAAACGCACAAAAACGCATCAAAACTTATTGTAAGCTAAATTCGGTAGTATGGTACTATTCCTCGATTAAATTCTAAAACCACTACGACCGCGATTAGGCATTATCACAAATCTGCACCCTAAGGACGGCATCATCATTCGAGTGGTAAAAGCAAAATTAAACAAAGACATTGTAAATCTAATAACTAACTTTTGTGTGATTACATTGTGAAACAGTGAAAATGATCAATATTAAACATAAAAAACAATTTGTGTATTACCGAATAATCAAAAATCTATCTGAAACATTAAATAATTATAGTGTGGTGAAGTGTCAATTATCAATAATCATGCGAAACATTTAGACATTTTAACGACTCTAGTGAAGTGTCAGTATAATCATTTTGAACATTTGGACAATTTTAAAGACTCTAGTAAAGTGTCCGTGAATAATCTAACATTATATTCATAATCATTATCATTATCATTAATCAATCTATTATCAATATTATCATCACATGTCATGTGCTATCTATAAACTTTCAAAACATTAACATTTATAAGCAATGGCATAAAACTAGGATTAAGCAACGTTAAAAAATATTCATAATTAATTCCTCATAATTTTTTAAGTCCGGGGGCATGTTAACGCGTCATTGCCAACCCTGGTATAATAATTATATTTTATTATCTCCATGCAGGATAGCGACAATAAACCCTCATCCATCCCTTTCATTGTTACGCGTCCTGTCGCAAATTCAGTAATCCATTTTTCCTAGAATTTTTATCACCTGTCCCTAACTACATCATACTATAATCCTATAATTCCAAGAAATTCGCACTACCTGTATCAAGTTTAAATTCTTCGTATCATGCAATTTATCAACCAATACCTGATCGATTGATAAATGTAATAACCACTGATTGGTTCCAAAATTGTAATGGGGTGTCCTTAACTCCACAAAATGGGCCAATCAGAAAAAATATATAAAATTATAAAATCTACATAATTTAGTATCAACCAAAATTTCATATAGTAAGATCAGTCGTAAATTAACACTCAAATCCAAAACATCTAATTCAAACCTCTATCTAATCATCTATAAATCTTAATTTTTAAATACACAATAATCAAACAGTTATTCAACATCTTTTATTTTTATTCAAACGGTCTGATATAGCCAACAACTAAATATATCTGGTCCTTCGGCAAAGTGCAAGTGTTCAATAGAGTTCGGCAGCATCCAGATAGATCACGAACTTCTTAAACACTTTGAACCTATCTCAACAAATACTTATTTGGCCATTTAAACAGAATGGTCATTTTACTAAACAAAGTCGGATAAATAATATATTCTAATGTTTATATTAACTTAACTATAATTAAAAAAATTACATACATGAACTAGTTGATATTGGTATTTTGCCTTAAGGCAAGTTACATGAACTTCCCGATATGTGTAAATAATTTATGATAAACAAATTAATTTATGAGTGGTTAAAAGTATTCGAAATGGATTTATTACACATTATTAAAAATCAACACGTTAATCCGTTAGGAGTATTTTCTGAAAGCAAATTTTAAAAATTCAATATTTTTTTTATAATTGAACCAGTGTTCGTAGGACTATAATGCTTTATTATGTATTAACCCCATGTACTCTATAAGTACCCAAGTAAAACGTCTAAGTTTAATTTTAACAAACGTCAAAAAAAATACTCATTTTCTCAAACTTTGATGAATTTTTGTCGTAACTATTCGAACTATTTGTCGTAAGGCCGTAATATTTCAGTAAGTTCTATAAAACCATGATATATATCGCCAAAAAAGGTTTGGAATCGGTCCAGCCGTTTTTTAGAAAACTTCGATTTACGGCAAAAAATCTGTTTGCGTGCACACACACACACATACACACATAGTTTTTCCAAATTTGGTCTCATTCGATTCAGAATGGCTTGAAACGTCGAGAAAACAAATTAGCGAATCTGATTTTTTGATAATAAAAATATAAACTTCTCCTTCTGGAAGTTAATAATAATAAATTTAGCTTGCAGTATGAATTTGCCGGAACTAAATCCCATAAGCTGCAAAAATTCACATTGCTTGCACTGTATTTATTCTAGCAATTTGCGTAGTTAATTAAATAACTATCAAATAGTTTTGCAACTCTTACTACTACTCAAAAAAAATCTCATAGTTCCATCTAAACTTTTACTTACGTACGCATTTAATGAATTACATAATTATACTTTAATTACTGCGTTATTTTAAACAATTATTTTTTATTGTAAGAATCCTCGTTGAACTCATAACTTAAAGCTCTTTAGTCTTGCATAATAACTACATTAAAAATAATGTAACATAATTTTCATCTCAACATAATGGTAATGGATTATCAGATAAGGTGAAGCGGTAATCATTAGCATATTATTTCAAGGCTCCCAAACCAAACACACGATGTAATAACTTCTAATTTATAAATATAATAACTTTTAGTAATAAATTTTATTTTTGTTATACTTGAATACCGTTTATAGAAACTTCATTAAACAATTATTACATCAGGTATAAAAAATGTTTTTATGCTTATTTTTTGAGTAAAATTGTATCTATTTCATATAATTACAAAATTGTTTTTTTTTTTGATAGTAAGGTGAAATTTGGGACTGTATATGTTATTTATTTATGCATTATAAAGAATTGGATTTAAAGAAATTGGTCCAGAAATATAAAAATTATTTGGAGTGGCGAACCCTTACCACAAGCGGTATGAAAAATAGATGTTTGCCGATTATACTACTTTCCTACTAAATGTTAGGATAAATTTTCTAGAGAATTTTCTATGATATACAAAACGTCAATTGAATATATATTTGTAAATAATTATTTTAATCTAATTGTCGGTATCATAATTTTAATTTTATATATTTCTCTGTTGTCTTTCACCTATATTTCACCTGTCAGTTATTTTATTCTCTCGATGATATTGTACAGCAAAATTCCAATTCGGTTTTCTCTTTATATCAGAATTAATGTACGGTAAAATCGTCGAATTTATTTGTATTCTATATTGTCTTCAGCAATATATTTTAGGTATGTACGGTGTACGAGGCTTAAAGGTGCACGGGTAAAAAGGTTCACCACCAATATCTTAAAAAAAAGTAAAGTTAGGAATGTTTAACAAAAATATTTGAAAGCATAAGACAAAAGATGTGTAACTATTGGATGAGGCAAAAAAAGACCCATTGTATCCTTACCCTGGCTAAGTTGTAAATAATAAGAAAATAGTAAATAAAAAAAATAATTAAGTTGAAAAAATGATAAAATAAATTAATAGTTATTCAAACTCTGGGGTTAATATTTCTGACGAAATACCAGATCAAGGTTATATACAGTATTATCTTTGTCAAAATGTGCACTGAAATTGGTTGAATAATGTACCTAGTATTCCATAAATCTCTTTAAATTTAAAATCGAAACTTTGGAAGAGTTTGCTCCCTGGATGTCTTTTCAGTCCAGCCTATGTGGTAAAAAGGACATATGATAAATTCTAGAAAAATAATAAAAAATGCATTTCTTTAATTACTTGGAATTAATAGGAACATAAATCGATTGTTGACTGTTTCATACGGGCAATATGTTGGCAAAAAGTTCATTAGTCAGTATAATTACTGAAAGTCGAATTGGAACTTCGTGTTCAGCCCTACCCCATATATTATTTTAAACAATTATCATTTAATACTTGAATTATTCGGAATTATATTATATTCGCTAATATCATTTCCTAACTTTATTAACTACCCGTAGGGTAAGTTATAGTAATCGCAAAAAATCGAAAATGTAAATTTTTATATATCTTTACGTTTCAAAGGTTTCTGAATACATATTTTGGCATACCTTAGAAAAAATTGATGTATGTGTGTATGTGTGTGTACAGATACTAATTTTCGTCGACGATTTCAGGAACACCGATCAATCGATTTGAATAATTAAAAAAACATTCGATTCGTACTGATTAGTTTTTTGGCAAAGGCAGGTGTAGCCGTTCCAAAGATACGGGCAAAAATAGCCAAAAACGGTAACTCAGTTTTTAACAGAACGCTCCGATTTTAATAATTCAAAAAACATTTTACTTGTATTGACAAGATGAAAAAAACTGATTAAAAGTTTACCAAGGCAGGTCCAGCGGTATGGACTCTCAATAAAAATAAGTTGAATAAATGTCATTTTGGCAGTCAAAAATGATTATTGGACATATTTACATCAAATTATCAGATATTTATAGAGATTTTAATAATGTGTACACATTTTGTGTAAATTTTTTTGGTACTAAGAATTTTAATTACGGTACGGGAAGTTCCAGCAATTTGCCTTAAGGCACAAAGTTTACCTTACTGCACACCACTAGTTTAATTTTACAAATATTCCTCGCAATCAACAAAAAAGCTTACCACTAGGCAACATTTACTTTTGTTCTTACTTTTTACATATAAGTCATAATAATTACTGAATGTTTTAGTTATATGAAAACAAATTGCTACAGCATGCTGATTTCGTGTTAAAATAATGTATTATTTTTACCCTTAAATTGGGTTGCCAGATAAGTTAACACAGAAATCATTAGCATTTCAATATTACCTCGGCGCTCCCAAAACAAACACGACATCGTGCTTTCTGATTTACCAAGAGAAATGTTTTACCTACAATATATATAGTTGAATGTTGCGTGCTGACTAGACGCTTTTATCGGTTACGTGTGAACGGGCTGCTTCCCGAGAGAAAACGACCTTGCCATATCAAGTGCAACTGATCAAGATCAAATTCAAATGTCGTTATTATTCTCAATTAATTTAATGTGATACAATGCATTGATATCTGTATACAGTGGACCTTTTAGCACTATTTATTAAATAATTTAAAAATTACAGACGATCCACCGAGATGCTGCCGCCGAAATCTGTTAGATATAATTATTGGCTGATAATATATAGTTCAAATAGTTGTTTATTGATAAAATTTGGCAAAAATGCTAAAGAATAATAATAGATGATTGATACGCTTCTTGTTTCATTGTTATAAAGATGTTACTTGTTTAATGTTGAGTTAATTCTGATCTTACTAATCGTAAGTTGAAATTTGAATCGATACAAAGTTTTTGTAACTTTATATTATTTTTCAGATTATTTCATTTTTGGGTACAAGCGCCGGCCCATTAAATTCATTAGTCATTAGTCAATCAAGTACTGACCTATGATTTAGTTGAATCGGGGTAAAAAGAAAACTGAATTTCTAAGAAAGACGGAATAATATCTGAGGGACTATTTTCTTATTGGCTTTGTAAACTAGTACATTGGCCACTTACTAAACTAATTTACAACCAACTATAACTAAATACTTGAATATATCAATATACATACGCTACATACGTATACACACGCATATATATAAATAAGCAACACACACATCTACACACATAATTTTTAACAAGAGATACTATTTATAAACAATATGCATATATATGGGGGTTATTTAATGTTTCGAAATATTAGACCAAGGTTGATCTTTTGGCATTAACAGATGTTAATTTTTTTTTAAAAA
>NW_020537758.1:52152857-52178827 GCF_003426905.1 Ctenocephalides felis
TTAAATCTTCATCTTCTAGTGTAATACATTGCATCGCATATTAAGTTAAAACCTTCATCTGAAATATAAAATCTAAAAACTCATAGTGCACAGTGTAATTAGTTAAATCATCTTTTAACATAATACATTGCATCGCATGAATATTAATCTAAAATCTAAAATCTAAAACTTACAGTGCACAGTAATTAGTAAATCATCTTTTAACATAATGCATTGCATCGCATGAATAAATCTAAAATCTAAAATCTAAAACTTATAGTGCACAGTGGTAATAGTTAAATCATCTTTAACATAATACATTGCATCGCATGAACGTTAATCTAAATCAAATTTAAACAACGTATATCAACAACAATTCAAACAATAAATCAAACTAACATCAACATTAACAATAAATCTCAGTGTAAGTGCATTGTGTATTATCGTGAAACAACAAGAAGCAGCATAATTATAGCACAATAAAGCTGCAGCACATTATCAAGGAAAACAACAGCTGAATCCAAATCAGCTCATGAGGAACAATTGCGGACACATGACGCGACAACACAAAGGTCAGTCTAATTTAAGCACTCCTTTTTCTTAATCCTTCCTATTCATTATCTTTACCTATCGTTATTTGAATTTTGCGTAGTAGATCTGTGTTAATATGGATTCTTTAGAAAATTTAAATATCAAAAAAGAGTTTATGAAATTTCGTTTGACGCAAATCCATAGCTTTTGTAAAAGAATAAGAGAAAATGAGAGTAGCAAGTTAGATATATCAGAGCTTAAACAAATATTAGAAATACTAAAACCTTCTTTGGATACTTTTCAAGAAATATTAATTCAAATTGCAAATCATTTTGATGACGAAGAGTACATTGACTTTTTGATAGATACAGAATTTTACGATTTCAATGATACTTATACTAAATGCTGTGTAATTTTAATAACAATTATTAAAACATTTAAAACAGATCCCAGCTCAAATAGTAGCCTGGTGACAAATCATATCAAACAAACAATAATAAATTTGCTGTAATTAATTTACCTCATTTCGACGGTACAGATATTAACTGGTTACAGTTCTATAATTCATTCTATACAATTCATATTGACCCAAATATTAGCAATTCTCAAAAATATTCTTACCTAAAATCTTGCTTGAAAGGCGAAGCAGGTAACATAATCGATTCCTTACCTGCTACCGCGGACAACTATATAAATGTTTGGGAATTGCTAAAATCGCGGTACGAAAGTAAAACTATTATAGTAAACAATCATATAAAAACATCAAACAACTATATTTCGATTCCATCTGAATCAAGAATTTTCAATGAATCTAATAATAATAAATCTAAAAACGTTGCGCATCTTGAAACTATAAACGTCATTAAATCACATACGGTAAAAAGGGGAACTACCTCGGTACTATTATTAGATTCTAATAATCAAATAAAAATCAATTAACAAATGAGAATATTACTCAATATCAAAAAAGCAATGTTATTAAAAACGTCTTCTGTAATCATAACTTATCAACTAAAGCTAATACGACAGAAGAACGAGTTTTAAATAAACAAAATCTAACAATTAACTTAAATCAAGCTAATTATAACGCTGAACATCTTGAACCTAAAAACAACATTAAATCAATTACGGTAACGAGAGACACTACCTCAGCACCATTATCAGAATTCAATAATCAAATAAAACAAGTAACAAATAAGAATCTTACTCAAAATAAAAAAAGCGATATTATTAAAAACATCTTCTGTGACGTTGACTTATCAACTAAAGTCAATGCAACAGAAAAACTTATTTTAAATAAACAAAATCTAACTACTAAACATAATCAAGCAAGGTACAACGTAAATTATTCTAATGCTAACTATCAAACTCTTTTAAACAATCAGAATACTTGGCTTAATATCGGCGATAAAACAATTACAACTTTAGCCAAGTCAGGGTTTGAATTTAATTCTAAAAATATCACTATAAATCAAACAATTAACAAAAAATCAATCTTAGCTGCAACAGTGCAAATATTCAATCTTATGATATTAAGAGATCGCCATAGCTTTGTCCATAAAAAGTATAAAGCATATACATATTGGTTCGTGTGTTTTGTCACCAAAGCTATCGACATCGAAGTAATATACGATTTGATCGCGGAATCTTTTATATCAGCTTTAAAACAATTTACCGCAAACTCTAGCAAATCTCGCGAATCATTAACACAGATTGAAACAATATTAAATTTTAGACTATTATCTTTACAAGGTTCCAATCCAAATAATTACAATCCTTCAAACCTCTATCATTTCCTAATTGACAAACCAACATCAATCCTAAATCCTTGCGTGCTTGAAATCTCTGACAATATGCTATCAACTTCATCAGAGAACAAGGCAACATCATCAGAAGCGGTTGTGCAAGAAAACGCACAAAAACGCATCAAAACTTATTGTAAGCTAAATTCGGTAGTATGGTACTATTCCTCGATTAAATTCTAAAACCACTACGACCGCGATTAGGCATTATCACAAATCTGCACCCTAAGGACGGCATCATCATTCGAGTGGTAAAAGCAAAATTAAACAAAGACATTGTAAAATCTAATAACTAACTTTTGTGTGATTACATTGTGAAACAGTGAAAATGATCAATATTAAACATAAAAAACAATTTGTGTATTACCGAATAATCAAAATCTATCTGAAACATTAAATAATTATAGTGTGGTGAAGTGTCAATTATCAATAATCATGCGAAACATTTAGACATTTTAACGACTCTAGTGAAGTGTCAGTATAATCATTTTGAACATTTGGACAATTTTAAAGACTCTAGTAAAGTGTCCGTGAATAATCTAACATTATATTCATAATCATTATCATTATCATTAATCAATCTATTATCAATATTATCATCACATGTCATGTGCTATCTATAAACTTTCAAAACATTAACATTATTATAAGCAATGGCATAAAACTAGGATTAAGCAACGTTAAAAAATATTCATAATTAATTCCTCATAATTTTTTAAGTCCGGGGGCATGTTAACGCGTCATTGCCAACCCTGGTATAATAATTATATTTTATTATCTCCATGCAGGATAGCGACAATAAACCCTCATCCATCCCTTTCATTGTTACGCGTCCTGTCGCAAATTCAGTAATCCATTTTTCCTAGAATTTTTATCACCTGTCCCTAACTACATCATACTATAATCCTTATAATTCCAAGAAATTCGCACTACCTGTATCAAGTTTAAATTCTTCGTATCATGCAATTTATCAACCAATACCTGATCGATTGATAAATGTAATAACCACTGATTGGTTCCAAAATTGTAATGGGGTGTCCTTAACTCCACAAAATGGGCCAATCAGAAAAATATATAAAATTATAAAATCTACATAATTTAGTATCAACCAAAATTTCATATAGTTAAGATCAGTCGTAAATTAACACTCAAATCCAAAACATCTAATTCAAACCTCTATCTAATCATCTATAAATCTTAATATTTTAAATACACAATAATCAAACAGTTATTCAACATCTTTTATTTTTATTCAAACGGTCTGATATAGCCAACAACTAAATATATCTGGTCCTTCGGCAAAGTGCAAGTGTTCAATAGAGTTCGGCAGCATCCAGATAGATCACGAACTTCTTAAACACTTTGAACCTATCTCAACAAATACTTATTTGGCCATTTAAACAGAATGGTCATTTTACTAAACAAAGTCGGATAAATTATTCTAATTGTTTATAATTAACTTAACTAATTAAAAAATTACATAAACTAGTTGGTATTGGTATTTTGCCTTAAGGCAAGTTACATAAACTTCCCGATATGTGTAAATAATCGACTTAATCCATGATAAATAAATTAATTTATGAGTGGTTAAAAGTATTCGAAGTGGATTTTTTACACATTATTAAAAATCAAACACCTTAATCCGTTAGAAGTATTTTCTGAAAATAAATTTTCAAAATTCAATAATTTTTTTATAATTGAACCAGTTTTCGTAGGACTATAATGCTTTAGTATGTTTATTAAGACCAGGTACTCTATAGCTATACCAAGTAAAACGTCTAAGTTTAATTTTAACAAACGTCAAAAAAACTACTCATTTTCTAAAATTTTGATGAATTTTTAAAATTAAACTATTTGTCGTAAGGCCGTAATATTTCAGTAAGTTCTATAAGACTATATATTGCAAAAAAGGTTTGAAATCGGTCCAGCCGTTTTTGAGAAAACTTCGATTTACGGCAAAAAATCTGTTCGCGTGCACACACACACACACATACACACATAGTTTTTCCAAATTTGGTTTCATTCGATTCAGAATGGCTTGAAACGTCGAGAAAACAAAATTAGCGAATCTGATTTTTTGATAAAAATATAAACTTCTCCTTCTGGAAGTTAATAATAATAAATTTAGCTTGCAGTATGAATTTGCCGGAACTAAATCCCATAAGCTGCAAAAATTCACATTGCTTGCACTGTATTTATTCTAGCAATTTGCGTAGTTAATTAAATAACTAATCAAATAGTTTTGCAACTCTTACTACTACTCAAAAAAAATCTCATAGTTCCATCTAAACTTTTTACTTACGTACGCATTTAATGAATTACATAATTATACTTTAATTACTGCGTTATTTTAAACAATTATTTTTTATTGTAAGAATCCTCGTTGAACTCATAACTTAAAGCTCTTTAGTCTTGCATAATAACTACATTAAAAATAATGTAACATAATTTTCATCTCAACATAATGGTAATGGATTATCAGATAAGGTGAAGCGGTAATCATTAGCATATTATTTCAAGGCTCCCAAACCAAACACACGATGTAATAACTTCTAATTTATAAATATAATAACTTTTAGTAATAAATTTTATTTTTGTTATACTTGAATACCGTTTATAGAAACTTCATTAAACAATTATTACATCAGGTATAAAAAATGTTTTTATGCTTATTTTTTTGAGTAAAATTGTATCTATTTCATATAATTACAAAATTGTTTTTTTTTTTGATAGTAAGGTGAAAATTTGGGACTGTATATGTTATTTATTTATGCATTATAAAGAATTGGATTTAAAGAAATTGGTCCAGAAAATAAAAATTATTTGGAGTGGCGAACCCTTACCACAAGCGGTATGAAAAATAGATGTTTGCCGATTATACTACTTTCCTACTAAATGTTAGGATAAAATTTTCTAGAGAATTTTCTATGATATACAAAACGTCAATTGAATATATATTTGTAAATAATTATTTTAATCTAATTGTCGGTATCATAATTTTAATTTTATATATTTCTCTGTTGTCTTTCACCTATATTTTCACCTGTCAGTTATTTTATTTCTCTCGATGATATTGTACAGCAAAATTCCAATTCGGTTTTCTCTTTATATCAGAATTAATGTACGGTAAAATCGTCGAATTTATTTGTATTCTATATTGTCTTCAGCAATATATTTTAGGTATGTACGGTGTACGAGGCTTAAAGGTGCACGGGTAAAAAGGTTCACCACCAATATCTTAAAAATAAAGTAAAGTTAGGAATGTTTTAACAAAAATATTTGAAAGCATAAGACAAAAGATGTGTAACTATTGGATGAGGCAAAAAAGACCCATTGTATCCTTACCCTGGCTAAGTTGTAAATAATAAGAAAATAGTAAATAAAAAAATAAATTAAGTTGAAAAAATGATAAAATAAATTAATAGTTATTCAAACTCTGCTGGTTAATATTTCTGACGAAATACCAGATCAAGGTTATATACAGTATTATCTTTGTCAAAAATGTGCACTGAAATTGGTTGAATAATGTACCTAGTATTCCATAAATCTCTTTAAATTTAAAATCGAAACTTTGGAAGAGTTTGCTCCCTGGATGTCTTTTTCAGTCCAGCCTATGTGGTAAAAAGGAACATATGATAAATTCTAGAAAAATAATAAAAAATGCATTTCTTTAATTACTTGGAATTAATAGGAACATAAATCGATTGTTGACTGTTTCATACGGGCAATATGTTGGCAAAAAGTTCATTAGTCAGTATAATTACTGAAAGTCGAATTGGAACTTCGTGTTCAGCCCTACCCCATATATTATTTTAAACAATTATCATTTAATACTTGAATTATTCGGAATTATATTATATTCGCTAATATCATTTCCTAACTTTATTAACTACCCGTAGGGTAAGTTATAGTAATCGCAAAAAATCGAAAATGTAAATTTTTATATATCTTTACGTTTCAAAGGTTTCTGAATACATATTTTGGCATACCTTAGAAAAAATTGATGTATGTGTGTATGTGTGTGTACAGATACTAATTTTCGTCGACGATTTCAGGAACACCGATCAATCGATTTGAATAATTAAAAAAACATTCGATTCGTACTGATTAGTTTTTGGCAAAGGCAGGTGTAGCCGTTCCAAAGATACGGGGCAAAAATAGCCAAAAACGGTAACTCAGTTTTTAACAGAACGCTCCGATTTTAATAATTCAAAAAACATTTTACTTGTATTGACAAGATGAAAAACTGATTAAAAGTTTACCAAGGCAGGTCCAGCGGTTATGGACTCTCAATAAAAATAAGTTGAATAAATGTCATTTTGGCAGTCAAAAATGATTATTGGACATATTTACATCAAATTATCAGATATTTTATAGAGATTTTAATAATGTGTACACATTTTGTGTAAATTTTTTTGGTACTAAGAATTTTAATTACGGTACGGGAAGTTCCAGCAATTTGCCTTAAGGCACAAAGTTTACCTTACTGCACACCACTAGTTTAATTTTACAAATATTCCTCGCAATCAACAAAAAAGCTTACCACTAGGCAACATTTACTTTTGTTCTTACTTTTTACATATAAGTCATAATAATTACTGAATGTTTTAGTTATATGAAAACAAATTGCTACAGCATGCTGATTTCGTGTTAAATATAATGTATTATTTTTACCCTTAAATTGGGTTGCCAGATAAGTTAACACAGAAATCATTAGCATTTCAATATTACCTCGGCGCTCCCAAAACAAACACGACATCGTGCTTTCTGATTTACCAAGAGAAAT
This sequence comes from Ctenocephalides felis, assembly GCF_003426905.1. Lineage (NCBI taxonomy): Eukaryota > Metazoa > Arthropoda > Insecta > Siphonaptera > Pulicidae > Ctenocephalides > Ctenocephalides felis. Next base: position 52,159,956 of record NW_020537758.1, read on the forward strand.
GTTTTACCTACAATATATATATAGTTGAATGTTGCGTGCTGACTAGACGCTTTTATCGGTTACGTGTGAACGGGCTGCTTCCCGAGAGAAACGACCTTGCCATATCAAGTGCAACTGATCAAGATCAAATTCAAATGTCGTTTATTATATTCTCAATTAATTTAATGTGATACAATGCATTGATATCTGTATACAGTGGACCTTTTAGCACTATTTATTAAATAATTTAAAAATTTACAGACGATCCACCGAGATGCTGCCGAAATCTGTTAGATATAATTATTGGCTGATAATATATAGTTCAAATAGTTGTTTATTGATAAAATTTGGCAAAAATGCTAAAGAATAATAGATGATTGATACGCTTCTTGTTTCATTGTTATAAAGATGTTACTTGTTTAAATGTTGAGTTAATTCTGATCTTACTAATCGTAAGTTGAAATTTGAATCGATACAAAGTTTTTGTAACTTTATATTATTTTTCAGATTATTTCATTTTTGGGTACAAGCGCCTGCCCATTAAATTCATTAGTCATTAGTCAATCAAGTACTGACCTATGATTTAGTTGAATCGGGTAAAAGAAAACTGAATTTCTAAGAAAGACGGAATAATATCTGAGGGACTATTTTCTTATTGGCTTTGTAAACTAGTACATTGGCCACTTACTAAACTAATTTACAACAACTATAACTAAATACTTGAATATATCAATATACATACGCATACATACGTATACACACGCATATATAAATAAGCACACACACATCTACACACATAATTTTTAACAAGAGATACTATTTATAAACAATATGCATTATATATGGGGGATTATTTAATGTTTCGAAATATTAGACCAAGGTTGATCTTTTGGCATTAACAGATGTTAATTTTTTTTTAAAAAATTAAAGGTTAATTATGTTAAAATGGACAAGTTGTCATTGTTTGACAGTTTATCCTAATAAAATCTATTAAATCTATTGAATAGATACTCATTATATGTTACAGTTTCATCGTTTTCTATAATAAATACTAAATATAAACTACTACTTAGTCATCTACTCAGCAGACATTTTAAAATCTTCCGATAGTTTCCATATTTTAGGTGCTAAACTGCAGGTTTGGAAAAAGTTTTTCACTTGAGAAAGTTGTTAGTAGAATGTATGCCATAAAAAGCAAAAAATATCAGCTGTTTTGGAGGCCATAAATGCTGTTCTATGATAATGAAAAAGGTGAGTGAATCTTTAAATTTTCTTTTTAATCAATTTGAGTTTATTTTAGTTAGTTATTTATTATTATTAATTACGGGTTGCTTATGAATAAATAAATAAATTACATATTAATGCAAACCGAATAAACCGGAGTTCTATTTACATGCTTTGAATAAATGCCATTCTTTTAACTCGTTTGAATAAAAAAGTTACACCTTTCATGTTTTTATATGTAAATTATTTTATTATTTTATAAAATTTTAAACATTTATCAAAATAATTAAACATAATATGAAATCTGCTTATTTGTTATTAGAAAAGCAAAGTTATTTCATAATTAACAACCATTGACAAAAAAAAATAAGAATATAGAGTTAAACGACCGAGTACTAAAACTATAACTTGCTTTTCCTTTATTGTTATTCACAGTTTTTTTTGACAAAATTTTTAACTTGTTATATTTAAGAAAAAATCTAACTGCTTATATTTTTATATATGCATAATATTTGAAAATAGAAAACAAAGAAAAAAGTCCATGTATTAGATTTGATGCATTTATGAATTCAATATACATTAAACTAGGTTCATTGGAAAAACCTTTAGGTTTGATAAAATCTACAAACCCCTTTAGATAGTGTGCTCTAAAACATTTTCAATTATATCTAAGTGTTATGTAAAGATTTATGAACCTGACAATTACGACTGATTTATTAGAGAGTACAAACATAAAAAATAACTCAAATATCCACACATTAATATTAAAGAGAGCCATAAAAATCATATTCAATCATTATCGTTATTCAGTTTTCTTATCGCTGATGAAAATGTCGGAAATAATTTATAACCAGTAATAATTTATAAAGCACATCACTAAAATTTATAGTACATGCATTATTTTACTTTGCTAAAGAATTTTAAAAGATTCAGCGATAAAGGAAAAACCAATTGTATGTAAATTTATTTTGCAAGAATAAGTGAGTTCTGACCATAGTATCCATAGAATACAGAACCACCCAAACATCATGGCCAAAAACTTATAAAAAACCATGGCATTGAACGGCTCAGGAGAAAACGGCCCTCTTTGATATCCTTTAGTAATCTTACAACATGTACAATTACTCTTAGGCGTTATTTAATTTTTTTCTACTACATCTATAATATTGGCCATGAAGGTGACAATCTTCATGGCATTGAGCTTTTGCACGGGATGGTTGCTACCTCTGATAGAGGGGGTAGCGGAGTGTTTTGATGGAACTAAATGTTCACTTCTGAAAGTAAAGTCCGCGCAACAACATGTTTAGTAAATAATAAAAAAAAAATATATATCTTCTTTCATTATAACTTAGTGACAAATCAATGATTGTTATAAGAACTGCAACAAATACATAATAATAATAATATACATAATATAAGCTAAACATATCTAACATCGAATCGGATCACTGGGTGACCTTTCGGCCTTTTTTCCTTATTTAATAAACCATTAAAATTACTGAATGTTGTTTATAACGACAAATTGTAATTCACAAATGTAAATAAAACTAGTGGGGTGTATGGCATCGTGCCTTAAGGCAAATTGGTGGCACTTCCCGTAACGAAATGTTCGAGGAATATTGAATGTTTTCAAATAGATTATTATTAATATTGTAACATTGTCTAATATTTATAAAAATTATATAAACTGAATTGCAAAGTTGAAATTATTTGTTTAAAGTATATTAGAACTATAGTCAGAATCAGGGCCGGATTTAGAAATTTGGCGCCTCGGGGCAATGACAAAAATGCCGCCCCATCCCCGAAATTTTACGAACTTTCGAACTTTTTTTTAAAGCAATCGTGCTGCTTCAGCTGCGAGAGACAAAATATAGAAGCGCGTAAGCGCCGTGTCGCAGTCTAACGGATAAACAATGCTACAGAACTTATATAAATGTAAACAAAATTTATACTTATTATTATAATATCTTTAAAATATCTGGTAATTTAATGTGCATATGTCTTAAGATCACTTTTGTCCGCCAAATGTTTCTATATCAAATTTTTTTATTGGATCATCGAAACCGCTAAACCTGCCCCACACAAATTTAAGCAGTTATTTATTCTGTAAATTTTTTTGAATGTTATTGGACGCTTTTTTCTCAAATACTGAATTATCATTTTTGGCATTTTGACCCGTATCTTCAAAACAGGTGGACCTGCCTTGACCAATAACTAATCAGCATGTCTCCTTATCTATAGGAATTGAATCATAAATCGGCTTGAATAATTAAAAAATATTAGATTTGAGACGTGCTGATTAGCTTTTGGTACAGGCAATTACGAAAAATGGTAATTGAGTTTCGATATTTCTTCTCTGAAACAGCTACGCAGCGCGATTGCTTTGCAAGAAGTTCGAAAAATTTCAAAATACAAAAAATGTGTTTTAGAAGTCTTTTTTTCATTTTTCAATAAAATTTTATAAAATGTAATTTTCAGTACAGGATATTTCAGTAATTTGTCTTAAGGCACAATGCCATGAGTCACTAGTTTAAATATTTTTTTCGACGCTATAAGCTTGGAAGTGCACAAATACGTCATTTTAAGAGGGCTCGAGAACTGAAAAACATATTTTTCTTAAATTTCCAGCTTGTTTACGGATCTTTATATTAGCCAAATTGCCAAATTTGATAACTTATTAACCAATTTGATAATTTACGTTCGGAGAGGGAGGCAAGGCAAAATAATAAATTTTAGTTATCGTTTATTTCAACCCAAATTTTGCATTGTAATCGTATTATGTTTTGTTCATTATATTTCTTGAAATAAAAAATGTTGTTAAAAAAGTTGATTATATTGTATAGAATTTTTTTCTCACTATCCAAATTTTGCCGCCCCCCAAAATTTGCCGCCCTGGGCAGTAGCCCCGATTGCCCCTACTGTAAATCCAGCACTGGTCAGAATTAAAAATAAAATCTGAATTATTTTCGATATACAAAAACAATTTTTTTGAGAAAAAAAAAAGTTGAAACAAAAATTTTTTTTCCAAAATCAATTATTTTGTTAAGACAAGCAGAAAGTTCTCTTCTCTCAAAAACTGCTATTTTTTACATATTTAGCTCCGTATCTTCGAAATGGCTGGGCCTGCCTTTGCAAAAAACTAACAAACAGTTCTCCCAATCATTACTAATTGAATGTTTTTTAGTTCATTCAAATCGGATACTCCGTTCTCTCAACAAGTCGATTTATATTTTCTGCACTCTTTGCTCCGTATCTCCGAAACGGCTGGACCTGCCATTTGCCAAAAGCTAATCAGCTCTTCTCCCTATCAATAGAAATCGAATGTTTTTTGAACCATACAAATCGGTTGATCCGTGCGCCCGAAAACGTGACTGGAAATTTGTATCCATACATACATACACAACACATCCATTTTTTCTGAGGTATGCCAAAATGTTCAGAAACCTTCAAAACGTCGAGAAATGTAAAAATTTTCAATTTCGATTTTCGGCCCATTACAATAACTATCCTACGGGAAGTTAAAAAAGCATAGTATCCACAATGATTAATGAATATATTCTCTTGATTAATGGATCAAAATGTGTTTTCCAACTTCTACATGACATTGTCGAAACTATCCTTGAGATAAGGTCTTTATCCATTTTGGTGATTTAAAATCACGTGAGAAAATAATTACCATTTAACGAAATTACAAAAACTACAATTTAGATAATAAGGAGCTAACCAAAAATAAATTTTTACTTCATACATAGCAAAGAGCAAACTTTTTGCGGCAGAAACTTACCATATCGAGAAGTGATAAAAACAACTTTTCACAAGAATCATATTGTACTAAGAGCATAGTTCTAGTATATAATAATTCAGATTTCACTCATAATTCACATTATATTTTTCAAAAATGCACTTAAGTGTTTGCCTTTTGTTTTACCAACCGTTGTCAAATTAAATTTAGATTGTTTATGTCAGATGTCAGTAATATTTTTATTTACATTGGCATCACTCAGTAGGTTCAGTTAACAAACCGTTTAATTTTATAGAATATTTAACACAATTTCGTGCCACAGTGTTCAAACTATATTACTAAATTAAATGTCCGAAGCACAGTCATCGTTGTTACTAAAGAAGCAATTAGCAGAGTTGAGCAAAAACCCAGTCGAAGGATTCTCGGCGGGCCTAGTTGATGATAATGATATTTACAAATGGGAAGTTCTCATCATCGGACCTCCAGAAACGTTGTATGAAGGTGGATTTTTCAAAGCTCATTTAGATTTCCCTAAAGAATACCCGTTGAGACCGCCGAAAATGAGATTTGTGACCGAGATCTGGCATCCTAATATCGAAAAAAAACGGTGATGTATGCATATCGATTCTCCACGAACCTGGTGACGATAAATGGGGATATGAAAAAGCATCAGAACGCTGGTTACCTGTGCACACGGTCGAAACTATTTTAATCTCAGTGATTTCTATGTTGGCTGATCCGAATGATGAAAGTCCGGCCAATGTGATGCAGCAAAAGAATGGCGGGAATCTTACACGGAATTCAAAAGAAAAGTAGCAAGATGTGTCCGGAAAAGCCAAGAAGATTGCACCTGAAGCTTATGGCATATGTACGTGATCTAACAATTTTTCAATAGCTAAATTCCAAGTAGATACATATACATGTGAAAATAAATAAAACATTGTCAATGTAAGCCATTGATTATATTGCAAAAACATATATTATAATAACTATATTTTATATTAAGAATATGCTTTTTCATACAAGCCAAGTCTGACAGAAGCAATCTAAACTTTGTACAACAATAAAAAAATTATTACTGAACTGCGTTAATTATATTCTTCGTCAAGAAGTAAATATATTTAAGTAAGTACATATTTGCATTAATAACTTTATCAACTTTCAGTAGCATAACTAGATTTCACATAAGAATTTGATAAGGTATTACCGTAATAGCCAAATTACAAGCATTTGTATATTATTGACAAAACAATTTTCAGTAAAAAATCTCCGAAATGAAAATAAAAGAATCAGTAAAGATAAGCTAATTAGTTAACTTTGATCGATGGATATACTTATCATGAATAAGTTATAGAATTTTGTGTGTGGACGAGTATATTCGTCATGTGTATAAATCTTTAACCATTGACTGTTTAAATTGTAATTTTTGAAAAGTAAAACAAATCACATTCTCAAATTAGTAGATATTTAGAGTATTTTAAGCAAAGGGGGCGTCCAATAAACACGTGATGGATTTTTTAAGAATTTTTGGACCCTTCCTCCCCCTTGGTGATACGTGGTGTTATTCAAAGTTACCCCCCCCCCTCCTTTCCTACAAAACATAACGTAATTTTTAGTTATGAAAAAAAATTGTAAAATATTTGAACTTCTTTAAAAATGTTTGGATTTAAAATCACTTTAATTTCACTTCTTTAAAAAATAAATACACGTGACGTCATACAATACCCATCCCTCTCCAACGTGATTTTTTGTCAACTATTACTTCGATTCTGGTGACAGTTCAATAAATGCGCCACAGTTAACTGGTTAAAATTATAGATTAATTTTTATATATTTTCGAAAAATAACGTAATATCATAGTTTCATAGTTACGCATATAAATTTTAATTAAAACATTGTTTTACAACGATTGGCATTTAGAAAATAAAGGTCAACTGCAACGATCTATAAAGTATGACATTATCAAAGCTTGAAATTTATGATTGACTAAAACCACTGAAATGTAAAAAGTATTTAATTAAAAAGCTAAATGCAAAATCCATTCAATATTAATTTAATTAAAAAACAAGTTTATAAAAATTCCTTATTTAAGTTAAAAATGAAATAGTGGACTTTTTTGCTCCCTGGTTTTCTTTTTTTACTCCGGGGTCTATATAGTAAGTAGAGCCAAATGATAAATTTTAGAATAATAGCAAAAAATATATATGTATAATCGCAGAGAATTTTATACATTGTAGTTTATATATTATTTAATGCGTGTTATTTGTTTTAATGTAGTTGGTTTGGTTTTCATTATATAATTGCTGAAAACAAATTGGATCTTTGTGTCCTGCTCTACCTTACATATAAATTACATTTTCAATTTACGCAAGAAAATATTCACATAATTATTGAAAAACTTCAGTAACTCTGAACTATTTAAACATTTAATATTTAATATAATAGTCAAATGTATGATATAAAACTCAAAAATTGATTTTCAATTAAATAATATTATCACTAGTATAATCATTAACTCTTGTTAAATATCCATTTTAAACTCAAATTAAACATTTTCTTTAAAATACCATCTCCGTGTGTCAGAACCAATTTCAAAATTGTTACTTACGTTACGGAAGTGCACATAAACTTCATTTAATTTCAGAAACTAATCTAACTTTTAAACTAATTTGATGTACATGAAATTTCATAGTAAACATTCCTCAACAGAGTACTACCACAGCAAAGCTATCATATAATAGTTTAGTTGTATGTTAACTTTATCGGAAATTATTATATTTAATATGGAGTTTGAATTAAAATTCCAAATGTACATTATGATACAATACGATTTTATTACCTTAAAACCTAAATTCACATGAAATATGCAAAATTAATATAACATCTAGTAACATTACTGAACATATAAATAAAATGGAGCATTCTGTTCGTGTAAATAATATGTAACAATTATACCTATAATTTTAAACAATTATACCTATAATTTTAAACAATTACAATTTTATGAATAAAAAATGGACTTTGAAAATGCAAAATCTTCTGACGTGATTTTGAGATTGACAGAAATTTATATAACCTAAAATCAGCTTCTTGTTCAAAATTGCCAATTGGCAAGTGAGCTTGGGTGATCATCGAGACAGCTTTTTTTTAAATGAGTCTGCTTTTCATCGCTTACTGCAGTGATTTACAATCTTTAAGTAACGCGCCGCTCTCCTATTAAAATAGGTTGCGCTTCCCTTAATTTTTTAGTGGTCTAATTTTATAAGTACTCAACTGCTATTAGAATTTAGGTTGGTTTTAATTTTTTATGAAATTACTGGAAAAATTAGGAATTATCATTCTATTAGAGATTTAGCATCAAATTAAGTAATCTTGTTTATTGTAGAGAAACTGCACAACAGATCATAATTCCATGTTGTCAACTTAAAACATATTAATATCTGGACTCATATCAAATGATTTTTAGAGATTATAAAACTGGTGCTGTTAAAATTGACGAAGTTAAAATTAAACTTGCACAATTATTCATTACTATCACAACAAAATGTGCTTTTATAACTGCAGCAAGAGTTACATAAACTTTTTGAAATTACTATCTTTCAACATTTTTTTGTTCTTCAGAAAGAATAGGATTTTTATCCCCGTTGATTTCATCGGAGTTATATGAACTTTAGGAGAAGTTAGAGGAAAATATCCCAATCCTCCTCCCCGTTATTCTAAAGAATATATCGTAAAGCCTAAAAGAACACGTTACACGTAAAACAAATGCCTTGTTTAGGCTGTAAAGTTTGCGACCCCCATTTTCCATGTATGCTTTTCAGACTCTCGACGGCAATTTTCCTGCGGCGTTATACGACAAAAAGCTCGTTACATTTTCGATGTTTTCGTGTGCTTTACTGGCGGACGAGGAAAAAGTTTTTCACTAGACAAAGTTGTCACAACCGAATGTAAAATGTCATAAAAAGGAAAATTTGTAACGTTTGTTTTGGAGACTAAAAGTGCTTTTCTATAGAGGAGGGATGGTTGACTGAATTTAATAGAGTTGGACAAAAATTCTAAGTAGATTTTGATTCAATTATCTATAATCGGCTATATACAGTTAAATAATAAATTGTGATGCAATACAAGTATATACAATGCAGGGTGTATCAGATCTTGACGTCAAGTAGCAACAGGTGGCAGTATTGACCTTAATTGCCTTTAAAGAAAAATTAGAAAAAAATCTCACGCTGCTTGGAAATTATAAGCTTTTAAGTGCAACTACAGTTTTTGGTAAATTATGACTATTTTTGGTTATTATGGTTAATTTTTTCTAATTATTAAATTATGTTCATTTAAACTTTGTAACCGTAACCATAAATAACATTTCTAGGACCGAATTTAAAAACAACAACATAATTGCCCCACGTTTTCAAGAATTAGTAGGTTTTTTTGTTGAACTATGAATTTAGAATTTTTAAAATCGGTCGACTTTGAGAGGTCCTCCTTCAAAAAAAAAAATGTAAAAGTATGTTGCCAAGTTTTATCAAATATTGGCGCATAATGATTGTAAATAGTAAAATACTTGATAATTTAGTTATTGAAAAATTTTGAGAAAAAAAATAAAAACCTAAAAATGACATGATTTTTGCTAGTACATTTTACTCGTAATCTATATTTTATATCACATTTTTTTCTAAAACAGTTAGGTCGATACTATCACCCAGTTTCGGCTTGACTTTTAGAATTTTTCTATACTAGTATTAATTTTCCTTGGAGAAAAGGATTAATTATATTAGGTTGTCAAATATCTCCCTTCCGCTTTTTTGCTCTTGGTTTATAATACAAAAAGGCGGAAGGGAGATATTTATAACCTTTATATTAAAATGCGACCAATAGTCTTTGTTTAGATAATTTATACTAAACACAAAAATTGTAGTAATAACATGTTACAGTTTCATTGTTTTCTATAATAAATACTAATATTAGTTACATATACTTTTGCAAACATTTTAAAAGCACTTGTTATTTTCGATATTTCATATGTTAAAATTGCAGGTCTGGAAAAAGTTTTTTGCTAGATAAAGTTGTCAGCAGAATGTAGAATTCTATAAAAAGTAAAAATTGTTTGTTTTGGAGACCACAAATGGTTTTAATAATGTAATAATGAAAAAGTTGACCTTTTGCAACAAAGTTTAATGGAAATCTATTCTAGATTATTTGATTTTTTTTCAATAACATGAATTATTTATTAGTAGGTGCAAATCGAAAAAGCTGAGGTCTTTTTACATACTTTGAGTCATTCTCATTCTCATTCTTTCAATCAATATTATTTTCAACAAAAAGTCCAATAACGGTTAGATAATGTATTTTTTTCGTTCCAAAAATTTACTATTATTTTACTTAAATAATTAAAATAATAAATTTATTTTATTAAGAAATAGTTATATAAATCCTCAATAATTTGCATAAATGCATTTACTTTTTATTTTTATTCCAAGAATAGAATATTCTAACAATATATTTATTGAAATGTCTGAGCATAAAGCTCGAAAAATATTGGTAAAAGTTTCTCTATATATGAGTTTCGATTTGCAATTGAATGAATGATAATTAAATGATAATTGACTTAATTACTTTGCTAACTATAAAGTTTTCTAACAATTTTGAAAACGAGAAATGATTGCCTAGAAGCAGATTGAATTTAATTTACTACTGGATTTAAACTATTATTTCAAAATGCCTTATGATGAACGAATGCGCGAATGATATTTTGGAAATTTTGCATATTGCCTGTGAATTTAGGTTTTAAGGTAATAATATCGTATTGTATCATAATGAATATGGAATTTTAATTCAAACTCCATATTAAATCGTTTCCAATAAAGTTAATATACAACTAAACTTAGCAGATATTGTAATTAAATAAAAAATAACATAATGCTACGCACAACTGCAATTATTTTTGATATGGATAAATATATATGGATAATATATATTAATTATATTATTATTATTAATATTCATATATTTTGGATAATATATGAATAAATTAATATATTATGGATAATATATATGAACTCATTTATGTGTCCTTAAATTTATATAATATTAAAATATGTTACATTATATAAATCAAAATAAACTGACCTAATTAGTTAAATAAACCGTAAATATAAATATGTATGCGTTAATTATATAAAAAAACTTTAAATAAATAAATAATGAAAGTGGTGCAAAAGAAAAACTACTACACACGCAATAAAATATCAAGCATGATAGAATATATCGCCTATAAAAGAAAATGTTCGTATACATATAATAAAATGTCGATTTTCGGCTCCATATACATAATGGTAGTTTGATGAAATATTCACGATAAATCATTTATTCAAGACCCATCCAACAAAATTACATCGTAAACTCGAATTGTATGCAGAGATCCATACATTATTAATAAAAAGGACAAACCATAAATAGGTAAAAAATATTAATGACCAATATTTATTTGCTTTCAGTAGGGGATACTGGGTACGGTAGTGACAGTCGTCACAACAGCTAAACTATATTGATTCTGAGATATGGTCCAAAAGGAGAAAGATAAAGTATGTTTGTTCGAACAAGTTTCCATATTGCATTGAGTAAGTTTCTTTGTTCGATTTGACTGTAACTTTTATACAGAGAGATCAGTTTATTTGTTATTTTGCTGTAAATTGAACTTTTGTAGTTAATTACAAGAAATTAGCTTTTTCGTGGATTATTTGCCAGTCATAACGATGACCGGGTACAGTTGTAACAAATTTTGTGGGTACGGTTGTGACATGCATTTCTTGGCCCTTTCTAAGATCAAACAGATAAAGAAACACAAAGAAAAAATACAAAAAAGAAGGGGAAAGAAAAATTCAATACAATAAAAAAGTGGCACAAACGTACCCAGTCTCTCCTACATTTTAGTTGCATCAGACTTTTTGCGACCTATAAAAACATAGTACAATGAAAGTTAATATAATATGACCCGTAATGCGATTTAAATTTAAAAGTAAAAGTTATATTTCAGGATATTAATACAACACAAAATTTTATTCAAGAAGAACATTGCATGTATACATACATGGTAGTTAATAGTCAATTTCTCTTTTATTAACAGTACATTTTGATAAATTATTCATGCTAAATCATATATTCATAGTCGAATTGTATGCCGGGTTTTCTTTCCATCAATTATTGACAAAAAAGTCAAACCAGAAATAGGCCAGGAAGATTAACAGCTAATGTCTCATTACTGTTTGGTGCGCACATGTCCAACATTATGGAGAAAGCATGTCACGAAATGTTTGTAAAGTTATTAAAGAAGCCACTTACAGTAATATGAGTAAACGGCTTCTGTTGAAATAGTAATGAAAAAAATTAGAAACGGTTTTAGTTCATCATGTGGTAGTATATCATTATAATGCGCCTAATTATTCAATCTATTTGAATGGAACTAGAATTTATATCGTTTGGCTACAACTATTAAAGATTTAAATATTTTGTTCAGGTTTTTGCAAAGCTTGTGTAGCCAAATATTTTGAAAAATCTAATAGTTCTAAAACATTTCGATAAGTGGCTTTTGCTTTTCTTGTAAATGTAAATTAAAAACTGTGATTTTTTATGTGAAAACTGTGATATTTTTATGATATGCACTTAGGTACAAGTAACGAACAATTCATATTTTACTATGTATGATTTTCGTGAATTTATAAATACTTTCTTCTTAAAGATTTTATACTTCATACTTTTGCTAGTTATGAGATATAAACTAACTGAACCACGCAAAAGACAGATTCGGAATTTAAAATACTATTATATTATTTACTAAACAAAAACCATTTAAATTAAAGTCGAAATTTATATCATAATTTTCATTTCTGTACAAAGTCATGTTAAAACCAATTTGGACGTACGGAATACAGCTTTGGGGAACGGCGTGCAAATCCAACATCGCCATAATTCAAAGATTTCAAAACAAGATTTTGAAAGAAATTATAAACGCACCCAAGTATGTCCCAAATTGGTTGGTTCATACAGATTTGAGCATGAACACAGTTAAGAAAAAAATTGAAAAATTCAGTCTGAGATACAAGGATAGAATACAGAACCACCCAAACATCATGGCCAAAAACTTAATAGAAAACCATGGCATTGAACCTTTAGTAATCCTATAATATGTACAACTACTCGTAGGCTTTATTTAAATTTTTCACATCAGGACTATATCTATAAGCTAAACATATCCAACATCGAATCGGATCACCACTGGGTGACCTTTCGACCTTTTTTCCTTATTTAATAAATCATTAAAATTACTGAATGTTGTTCATAACAGATTGTAATTCGCGAATGTAAAAATTATGTTCAAATAAATTCGACAAGCCTATTTTGTTTGTTACATATTTCTCTCAGATATGTATTATAATCAGTGCTCTTCTTCATGGTTTCTAATACGAGAAAAATTTTGGTCTGAATGAATAGTAAATGATTATGCCTTCAAAAATTATATCCAGCTTTTTTCAATAAATAGTGAGAAGCACTGTCTTAAATTATCTACGATCTTTATCTAAAAAAGACTACATATTCTTCTGTAGGGGAGACTGAGTACAGTTGTGCCAGGGTACGGTAGTGATAGTCGTCATACTAATTCTGGGATAGAGTCCAAAAAGTATGTTTTTTCAAACAAGTTTCCATTATTGCATTGTGTCAGAACCCTACATTAGCATGATCTGAGAATGATTAAATTGAGCTTTTTTCAATAAATAGTGATACTGTCTTAAATTATATATGATCTCTACCTGAAAAAAAACTATGTATATATTTTTTGTATCGGAGACTGGGTACGGTTGTGCCAAGGTACGTTCAAAATTATAATTTTATTTTCATTTGAAACATATTACTATTTATATTTCCCAGTGAAAAATCGATGTTACTACTGCTTGAAATCAGGCTTCCCGAGGCGAAGATCACTAATAAAAAATTGCAAGTCCAAATTTTGTAACCTGAATTTACTTTAATTTCATTCATATTTAGTCTTTCCTATAAGAAAATAATATTTTAAAAAATAGAGTGGCTAATTCTCCCATAAAATAAAAATGTTACAGTCCAATATTCATATAAATTGGTAGTAAAACTGTCAAAATGCTATGTATTTGCTGTGTAATCAGGCGCTTTACACTCAAAACTAACTTCACGTATATGTTATAAATGCATATAAAATAAATACAGTTATGACAATATTGTTTCTTTGACGTTTGTGCGTTTTCTAGGTTAGGTTTTATATCTATAATAATATAAATATAAATATTTATATAAAACATTTATATTCATTCAAAACGCCTGACTGCGTAGCAAATTCATAGCATTTTGACAGTTTTTACAACCAATTTATATGAAGAAAAGAACGTAACATAGCGTTGCCATAACAACGCTATGTTACGGTCATTTTCATCGAAGAATTACTTCATAAGAAAAAAAAACTTCACTACTGCTTGACATCAGGCTGCCCATGGTGGAGACCTCTGATTGAAACCCTATAGCTCTAACTACAATTTCATAAGCAAGCCTAAATTCGGATTAATTGTACTTGATTTCATTTATATTTAGTATTTTATATAAGAGAGTAATATTTATAAATTACGTACCATATTTTAAAATTTTATTTCCACATATAATTCTACATCAATAAAAATTAAAAAAGCGTCTATGCAAATTGTTCTCATAATTAAGAAGAAACTAGTTTGTTTTATAATTCATACAATACCATTATAAACACTTTGGTAGTCAGATATAATTAATCCGACACCTTTATTGCTTATGATATTTCATGTTGCCCATTTAAATTATCATTCAGAACATAATAAAAATTAAAATATCTCACGATAGTTGAATCAAATTTAATAATATTTGCTCATAAAATTACATACTCGAGAGGAGTTCCTGAGTTATGAACAAACAATTCTTTCCAATTATTTTTAATATAATTTAAACTAAAACTGGTTTCTTTTATTAGTTTCTCACGGAACACGAAAAAGCATGTCATATGGTTTGTTCTTCGGCAAAACCGAAATCTAAGCAGGTATAAAAATATGCAGAGATATGGAAACATCCCTCCCATGGTCAAGGCTGAATTTTACATATTGCAGTGCAGTAGAAATTTTATTCTTCACAAAGTAAATAATTAAAAAAAAATCAAGATTAGTAATAGACGTTTGAAAGTGATAAATTAAGTTAAATTAATATTTTTTATCAACTTTTCTTCATAATTGTATAGAAAATATTTCATTTTTTTTTTTTTCATAAAACTCCCATCTAATTTAAGATTATATTATTATTATTATTATTATTATTATTATTATTATTATTATTATTTCTAATATTGTTATTTTGTTATATTTCTTATTATCTGTCACTTATTGTTTTAATTCCACTTTATTGTTTTTCTAGTTTCTAGTATTATTATTCAGAAATTTCATTTATTTTAATTATTAATTTTATTTTTATTATCATTTGCTTTTATTTTATATTAAATCATCATACTACGGATATAATTTTAATGTAAATTCTATCCTGTGTACTCTTATTTATCTATTTATGTTATTATTTATTATTATTGCTAGATGTTAAGTAATTTAACAGTTGTAATAAATATAATTAAGAAAAAAGTAATATAGCAAAATGTAATGTGAATAAACGAAATTCATACTAATATATTTTACACATACAAGTACTTATTTTAGACGAAATATTTTCAGACTTTTTAATTATTATCGAAAAAAATGCATTTAAAATTAAAAATTATACTTCTAAAAACCACAAGAACAAATTAGAATTCTCAATAATTTAATATTTAAGCATATATTAATATTTAAGCAAAATTTGTCACAATGAATGTCGTCTATAGGCGGCATTTGTACACATAGTAGCCAAACGGGCGTCGTCTATGGACGACGCTCGTAGCAAAAGTGTTGATATCAGAGAATACCAAAAACACAAATTTTTGCATTACAAAGAATTTTTAATTTATAATCTTGTTGAAAAGACATTCATAAATATTCATATTTCATTAATAAGCCCAAGATGTTTGCATAATATATTAATAATGATTATGATATAATTATTAAAAGTAAAGAAAATTTTAAGAATAAAAAAATTAGAAGCAAAGGATGATTTATTATAATACAGCAAAATCAACAAACCCAAACTAGAAACAATATATGAAAGATTTATGAACGCCTAAATAAAATTATTTTTTCATTATTTTAAATTACAACAAATGTAATCAATTATACAAATGAATGTGTAATAAATGTTCTAGGCAAAAAGTATTTAAGTTAATTAATTTAAAAAATATCAAGCCAGCCTTTGCTTTATGGGCCGATTCTGCTTTAAAATAGACCAATGTTGTAACAATGTATGTTACGTAACGTTTTGCATATAAAATGGTACTAAAAACTGTCAAAATGCGATGTGGTAACTATGCAGTCACGTTTTTTAGATAAAAAATCTATCCTAGAAAACGCACAAACTCCAAGAAGATAATTTTATCATAAGTGCATCTTTCTGATGTGTCATAACAATACATGCAAGAAGTTAGATTTTACGTGTAAAATCGTTACGTTATAGGTAGTATTTTTATTTTTTTACATTAATTGCAAAATGTTTACGTAAGCATGGGGGTAGGGGGTAAGAGCTTTGCTTAGTTTTGCTGACAAGGGGGATGAGGTGGGGTAAATTATTGTAATAAATCTACTTACGTAATACTTGAACGATCCCTAATACGCCTGATCGCACAGCAAATACAGAGCATTTTGGCGGTTTTTAGTTCTATTTTATATGAAAAAAAAAACTACGTAACATAGCCTTCCATAACATTGGTCTATTTTACGGCAGAATCGCTCCCTTAGTTTTTTCAGTAACATAAATACGTCCAATGAAATAATACATCTCCAGAATATTTCTCCAACCGACTACCGTTTCGCGGCAACCCGAAGTCGAACTAATTTATAGAATTATGTAAATTTAAACTGGGTATGAAATCGCTTCTTAGCGCGCTAATGGTCCGCCTTTAATGCTATGTAATATAATAAAGAAACGTATTTCTGCGGAACTAGCTTTCCTCGGCCCGACCGAGAGTGATCCTTATGCACCGCTTGCCAGCCTGGACCCAACAAAGATATTGACCTGTCAGCGTAACGTATACAAAAGACTAGGGATGAGAATAATATTGATATTCGACCAGATCGATAAATCGATCTATGAAACTATTGGTAAACCGTTAATTCCGTTCAATGAAACTATTGAAAAAACCGTTAATTAACCCTCCGTCGGGCGCAGTCCCGTTACGCACACGTTCGGGCGCAGTGTATCCGACAGCAACGGTTTTTAAGTATATCCTCAGGAGGCTCCTTATTTTATAAACATGTTAATTTTTTGTTTAATTATATTTCAGAATGTATACTTTTTGAATAAATGAAAAAAAAAAGAATTCAATAATATTTTATTATAAAATGTAGAAAAATATAAACCTGTGTATATATGCACAAATTATTTACACTCACTTTTCTTTATTGAAATACACAGCCTCTAACTTTTTTTTTCATTTGCACTTTATAAAAAATAAGTAATATAATAATGATAGTTTAATGTGTATAGTTAAATATTATCATTTATTGAAGCATTTGAACAAACACTGCATAGAAAGATCGCATGTTGGAAACACAGTGCTTTTCGACATTTAGCACAACAAAATCTTGAAAGCTGTCTAATATTAGCTTCTAAGGTACATGGTTCACATCGCCGTTTTTTTGGTGGCTCTTCTTGTTTTTGTGAGCCATTTTCCTGTGAATTTGGTCTGAATCTTTTGAGTCCTGCCTGCAAAGTGAACGGAATCCCACTGTGATTTCACTTCTTCTTGTTAGTGTCCAAGAACAAGTTCATGCGATAATCGTCTCAAAAATTTCTTCTTGGGAGATCTTTCCTTACCATTCCCATGACTCCAATATTCTAATTGCATTTTTGCGTTCCTATAACACCTGGTAAATGTCTTAATAAGTTCTGGGATTTTGTTCGAGTCCTATTAGAGGGAGGTTTGCTACACCATTTTGTAGATTTATCTCTACTCATAAAATATTTAGCATTATTGTTCAAATTTATTTCTACTCACTTCTCATCTGTTCGTCCTCTTGTTCTGTCTCAGAATCGACTTCGCGACTCTCTAGATGGTCTTCGTCACTTCCACTTTCATCACCTAAATCGTCAAGAAGATTATTTTCATTCAGCATAATCATTCGCATGAGCTGGCTTTTCTAAATTATATATTTTTTTACCACTCGCCATATTTACTAGCTTATAAAATGTATGGACTCAAGTTAGTAACACATTCGGGCGCAGTGAATCTCGTAGATACTTTCAAAAAATTGCATTAAATGAAAAGTATTGAGATATATATTCAAAAAATGTAAAAAAATACAGAAATAGAATACTTACATTCACAAAAAATTGCAATATTCGTACGTTTCAAAATGTTGCACGTTCGGGCGCAGTGTATCTCTAGGATCAAAATACCGATTGCCACTATATGTGAAGGTCAAATACAAAATGATAAAGACGCATAAATAAAACATATAAAATTAGGAGGCTATTGAAGAGTGGAGGTTTCTATAACATTCAGCCAAGGCGCAGCATGAAAAATTATTGGCGCTCTGTATCTGTCAGATCGGCTGCGCCCGACGAAGGGGTTAAGTATGGTTAACCGTTGCGAGTTAATTAGAGTTTTTCCAGTAGTAAGGCGTTCAAAAAATAATGGACAACAGATTCAATTTAAGTTGTATCATTATTCAATTACATCATTATAAATATGTCATTTTAGACATTTTGTCATTTTAATTTTTTTATTCCATTTTATTCTGCGATCTGT
>NW_020537758.1:52179827-52207440 GCF_003426905.1 Ctenocephalides felis
TGATTTCATTTATATTTAGTATTTTATATAAGAGAGTAATATTTAATAAATAGTACCATATTTAAAATTTTATTTCCACATATAATTCTACATCAATAAAAATTAAAAAAGCGTCTATGCAAATTGTTCTCATAATTAAGAAGAAACTAGTTTGTTTTATAATTCATACAATACCATTATAAACACTTTGGTAGTCAGATATAATAATCCGACACCTTTATTGCCTTACGATATTTCATGTTGCCCATTAAATTATCATTCAGAAAACATAATAAAAAAATTTAAATATCTCACGATAGTTTGAATCAAATTTAATAATATTTGCTCATAAAATTACATACTCGAGAGGAGTTCCTGAGTTATGAACAAACAATTCTTTCCAATTATTTTTAATATAATTTAAACTAAAACTGGTTCTTTTATTAGTTTCTCACGGAACACGAAAAAGCATGTCATATGGTTGTTCTTCGGCAAAACCGAAATCTAAGCAGGTATAAAATATGCAGAGATATGGAAACATCCCTCCCATGGTCAAGGCTGAATTTTACATATTGCAGTGCAGTAGAAATTTTATTCTTCACAAAGTAAATAATAAAAAAAATCAAGATTAGTATAAACGTTAAGTGATAAATTAAGTTAAATAAATTTTTTATCAAACTTTTCTTCATAATTGTATAGAAAATATTTCATTTTTTTTTTTCATAAAACTCCATCTAATTTAAGATTATATTATTATTATTTTATTATTATTATTATTATTATATATATTATTTCTAATATTGTTATTTTGTTATATTTCTTATTATCTGTCACTTATTGTTTTAATTCCCTTTATTGTTTTTCTAGTTTCTAGTATTATTATTCAGAAATTTCATTTATTTTAATTATTAATTTTATTTTTATTATCATTTGCTTTTTATTTTATATTAAATCATCATACTACGGATATAATTTTAATGTAAATTCTATCCTGTGTACTCTTATTATCTAAATTTATGTTATTATTTATTATTATTGCTAGATGTTAAGTAATTTAACAGTTGTAATAAATCTAATTAAGAAAAAAAGTAATATAGCAAAATGTAATGTGAATAAACGAATTCATACTAATATAATTTTACACATACAAGTACTTATTTTAGACGAAATATTTTCAGACTTTTAATTATTATGAAAAAAAATGCATTTAAAATTAAAAATTATACTTCTAAAAACCACAAGAACAAATTAGAATTCTCAATAATTTAATATTTAAGCATATATAATATTTAAGCAAAATTGTCACAATGAATGTCGTCTATAGGCGGCATTGTACACATAGTAGCAAACGGGCGTCGTCTATGGACGACGCTCGTAGCAAAAGTGTTGATATCAGAGAATACCAAAAACACAAATTTTTGCATTACAAAGAATTTTTAATTTATAATCTTGTTGAAAAGACATTCATAAATATTCATATTTCATTAATAAGCCCAAGATGTTTGCATAATATATTAATAATGATTATGATATAATTATTAAAAGTAAAGAAAATTTAAGAATAAAAAAATTAGAAGCAAAGGATGATTTATTATAATACAGCAAAATCAACAAACCCAAACTAGAAACAATATATGAAAGATTTATGAACGCCTAAATAAAAATTATTTTTTTCATATTTTAAATTACAACAATGTAATCAATTATACAATGAATGTGTAATAAATGTTCTAGGCAAAAAGTATTTAAGTTAATTAATTTAAAAAATATCAAGCCAGCCTTTGCTTTATGGGCCGATTCTGCTTTAAAATAGACCATGTTGTAACAATGTATGTTACGTAACGTTTTGCATATAAAATGGTACTAAAAACTGTCAAAATGCGATGTGTAACTATGCAGTCACGTTTTTAGATAAAAAATCTATCCTAGAAAACGCACAAACTCCAAGAAGATAATTTTATCATAAGTGCATCTTTCTGATGTGTCATAACAATACATGCAAGAAGTTAGATTTTACGTGTAAAATCGTTACGTTATAGGTAGTATTTTTATTTTTTACATTAATGCAAAATGTTTACGTAAGCATGGGGGTAGGGGGTAAGAGCTTTGCTTAGTTTTGCTGACAAGGGGGATGAGGTGGGGTAAATTTTGTAATAAATCTACTTACGTAATACTTGAACGATCCCTAATACGCCTGATCGCACAGCAAATACAGAGCATTTTGGCGGTTTTTAGTTCTATTTTATATGAAAAAAAAAAACTACGTAACATAGCCTTCCATAACATTGGTCTATTTTACGGCAGAATCGCTCCCTTAGTTTTTTCAGTAACATAAATACGTCCAATGAAATAATAATCTCCAGAATATTTCTCCAACCGACTACCGTTTCGCGGCAACCGAAGTCGAACTAATTATAGAATTATTAAATTTAAACTGGGTATGAAATCGCTTCTTAGCGCGCTAATGGTCCGCCTTTAATGCTATGTAATATAATAAAGAAACGTATTTGCGGAACTAGCTTTCCTCGGCCCGACCGAGAGTGATCCTTATGCACCGCTTGCCAGCCTGGACCCAACAAAGATATTGACTGTCAGCGTAAGTATACAAAAAGCTAGGGATGAGAATAATATTGATATTCGACCAGATCGATAAATCGATCTATGAAAACTATTGGTAAACCGTTATTCCGTTCAATGAAACTATTGAAAAAACCGTTAATAACCCTCCGTCGGGCGCAGTCCCGTTACGCACACGTTCGGGCGCAGTGTATCCGACAGCAACGGTTTTTAAGTATATCTCAGGAGGCTCCTTATTAAAACATGTAATTTTTGTTAATTATATTTCAGAATGTATACTTTTGAATAAATGAAAAAAAAAAGAATTCAATAATATTTTATTAAAAAATGTAGAAAAATATAAACCTGTGTATATTATGCACAAATTATTTACACTCACTTTTCTTTATTGAAATACACAGCCTCTAAATTTTTTTCATTTGCACTTTATAAAAAATAAGTAATATAATAATGATAGTTTATGTGTATAGTTAAATATTATCATTTATTGAAGCATTTGAACAAACACTGCATAGAAAGATCGCATTTGGAAACACAGTGCTTTTCGACATTTAGCCAACAAAATCTTGAAAGCTGTCTAATATTGCTTCTAAGGTACATGGTTCACATCGCCGTTTTTTTGGTGGCTCTTCTGTTTTTGTGAGCCATTTTCTGTGTGAATGTGGTCTAATCTTTTGAGTCCTGCCTGCAAAGTGAACGGAACCCACTCGTGATTTCACTTCTTCTTGTTAGTTGTCCAAGCACAAGTTCATGCGATAATCGTATCAAAAATTTCTTCTGGGGATCTTCCTTACCATTCCCATGACTCCAATATTCTATATTGCATTTTTTGCGTTTCCTATAACACCTGGTAAATGTCTTAATAAGTTCTGGGATTTTGTTCGAGTCCTATAGAGGGAGGTTTGCTACACCATTTTGTAGATTTATCTCTACTCATAAAATATTTAGCATTATTGTTCAAATTTATTTCTTACTCACTCTCATCCTGTTCGTCCTCTTGTTCTGTCTCAGAATCGACTTCGCGACTCTCTAGATGGTCTTCGTCACTTTCACTTTCATCACCTAAATCGTCAAGAAGATTATTTTCATCAGCATAATCATTCAGCATGAGCTGGCTTTTCTAAATTATATATTTTTTTACCACTCGCCATATTTACTAGCTTATAAAATGTATGGACTCAAGTTAGTAACACATTCGGGCGCAGTGAATCTCGTAGATACTTTCAAAAAATAGCAATTAAATGAAAAGTATTGAGATATATATTCAAAAATATGTAAAAAAATACAGAAATAGAATACTTACATTCACAAAAAATTGCAATATTCGTACGTTTCAAAATGTTGCACGTTCGGGCGCAGTGTATCTCTAGGATCAAAATACCGATTGCCACTATATGTGAAGGTCAAATACAAAATGATAAAGACGCATAAATAAAACATATAAAATTAGGAGGCTATTGAAGAGTGGAGGTTTCTATAACATTCAGCCAAGGCGCAGCATGAAAAATTATTGGCGCTGTATCTGTCAGATCGGCTGCGCCCGACGAAGGGTTAAGTATTGGTTAACCGTTGCGAGTTAATTAGAGTTTTTCCAGTAGTAAGGCGTTTCAAAAAATAATTGGACAACAGATTCAATTTAAGTTGTATCAATTTAATCAATTCAATCAATTTATAAATATGTCATTTTAGACATTTTGTCATTATTAATTTTTTTATTCCATTTTATTCTGCGATCTGTGTATATTATTACATTAAGCAGAGAATGCTGGCAGGTATATGGTAAAATAAAGTTGATTTTATTATTAAATCATCATAAGCAATGTAATATATGTCAATTCAAATGTGTAAATATGTTATAAATGAGTAAATACTATGTGTTTCTTATGATCTGCCAAACAGCTCATGAAATTTGTATTATTTTCGGTTGCTGTTAAATGAATATTAAAAAGTTAAAAATAAATTAAATTTTACCAGTAAAAATAATCTATAAGTTATATTAGTCGAAGATTAGTTTCGTTGAAAAATTCATATTTTTTATATTCTCAAAGAATTTGATTTTCTGAAAATTTTTAATTCGAGGTTGAAAAGCATAAAAATGATTAAACATAGTAAAGACAACTTGAATATCACTCGAATAATAAAAAAAGTTATGTTGATGATATAAAATAACAAATCGTTTTTGGTATAAATATTTAAAAAAATAATTTGTAAAATTATTTATTTAATGGAAATATGTTACTATTATAATATATAATAACATCAAATTTAATGTAGATTTAATTAATGCTATTATTATTTAAATCAATAATTAATGCATTTTTGCGAGAATTAAGACTTAAGTTTTATTTTTATTCGATTTTTTTAATTAAAAAATTGTAAAGTATTTTACCATTTTACAATCCTGATTAAACGCGCTAACTTTCGATAAAACTTGCCAACATTTTTTAGTACATTTTTTTTTAAAAAAGGCCTCTAAAAGTCAACTAATTAGGAAAATTTTAAGTACCCAGTTCAACAAAAAGTCTTAATTCTTAAAAACTTAATTCTTGAAATTGTGTTATTTTTTTAACTGTGGTCCTAGAAATGTTTTCACAGTTACGGTTCTAGAGGTTAAATGATCGAAATTAATAAAATAAAAATTTACTACAATGACCGAAAAATGGCTATAATTTTGGGCCATAATTTAAACAAAATTAATAAAAATTGAGCTTAATAACCACAATTTTACCAAAGCTCTGAGTTGTACTTAAAAACTCGTAACTTACACAAACAATGTGAGATAATTCTTTTATCTATTTTTTTTTTTCAGGACAGTTATGGTCAACAGTATCACCCTGTTTCGGCTTGACGCCAAGATCTGGGATACTCTTGCATAATAAAAACTTATAATATATTTGAAAACATAATGTTTGTAAGTATAATTATAATTAGAATAAAATAAAGTATTAATAAGGAAAGGTTAAGAAAAGTATTTAAGGGAAAACAATTAATGGGAAAATAATGCACTTTTAGGTCCATATAATAACTCTCGGTTCTAGCAACCATTTTTCTTTTAAATTTCAGGTTATCGATTTTACCGAATTTTGTTTCTCGCCGTCTATTTTTAAGAATGTCGTCTTAGCAAACAATTTTTTTACTTTATCTAGTTACTAGATTCTAGTATATACATACATAAACGATTTTCTTTATTGCACTGATTTCATGATTTTTTTTTTGAGAAAAGAACATGAAGTAAATTTTTATTATTACTGGAGATCCCAACGCAGTTTTCTTTACTGTTTTCCCAAAATTACAAATCACTTTTGTATACATTTTACTTATCAAAATTCTGTTTCTATGCGTCTGTCTTTAACCATTTCGACTTACATTCAACGTAAGAATAATTTATTACGAGTTCAAATAATTTTATTTCTTTCCAAAATATTGGATAATATTTGCATCATTGAGAACAATTTATAAAAGTTTCGGTCCAAAACATCATTTATCTTTTCGAATATCGAAAATATAGTTATCCCCCCTAGACGAGACACGTTTTACAACTGCAGGGTGTAGGCGAAATCTTTTACGAGGTTTTTTTTTAACAACGTATGAAGTAGAATTCCATGAAAAGAGCCCGTGGCTGTACAAGCATTTTTTGCTTGCCGAAGCCTCTAGCGGTTTCGAAATGACAGGAGACAAGATTGAAATTTTATTCGTCTCATTTTAGTTTTATTTTCAGTGAAAATTGGATTGAAAGATCTATTTATTATCAGAGGAAGGTAACTTTGATGTTGGATATAAAATGTTTATGTTTTATCATACGCGAAATATTATAACAGACCTTCCAGGTACCTAATTGATGTATTGGTGTACTTTAAAATCAAATTGAAGTTATGACCCGACATCCCTTAGGTTTCTACATCTTTTTTATATGAATGACATTTTAGAAGTACATTTTTGTGTTGCATAATTTATAACAATTAAACGTGATAAGTCAAGGGTATATTCGGCGAATTTGTTCAAAATTAAATAATCTATAATACTTTCTAACAATATAATGCTCTACGGCAACTCGGTATACTTGAAAATCGTATTGAAATTATGATCCGACGTCTTAGGTTTAGACATCTTTTTTGTATGAGTGACATTTTAAAAGTACATTTTTGTGTTACATAATTTATAACAATTAAACTAAAAGTGATACGTTAATGGTATAATATAAACTTAGTAAGACGTATCAAAATTCAGGGGAGAAATGAATACAAGGTAAATTTAAATATAACTAATTTCACTTATTGACAGTGAATTTAGATGCAAGATATTTGGATTTAAATATATTCAATTCAATTTGAAGAGTTTATTGTCTAATCTACATGCAAGTTGAGCTACAAGAAATATTCTTATACTTTCCTTCAAGGTTACTAATTATAGATAAACATGTGTGATATTTTTTGAAAATTATTTAAGAGAATATACTCTTGAATTATCATATGATATTTTTACAGGGCGTTATTGAATCTTCAATTGTGGTGTGAAAATTTAAAAGATATATAATGCAAAATCTGAAAGGAGTAGACAAATATTAAAAAAGAATTATATGATGCTGAAACATATGCTGGCACATAAGATTTCATTTTAGAATAATTAATAATCGACTACTTAGCAATATTTTACCAATCTCAAGTTGCTTTTAAACACCCGGTACGGATGTAAGAATTCGAAATTAAATAAAAATTGAAAACAAATGGCAATTATAAAAGTTAATAATTAAACTTTTTTGGATATTTTTTAATACTGTTAATGTTAGAGATATTTCAATACTTCGATACTTTTCATATCAGATTTCAGCTATTGGCTTCTACATGGCTTTGTGGTAAAAGCATTTGGTAGACAAATATATTTTTAAATATTTATTAAATTAAATCTCGATTAGATAGGTTTCATGTAATTTATTTTCAGCTATAGACACATATCGGCATTTGGATAAATTCCACCATATTATATATCAGTAATTAAATTCATTTGTCTCTACAGTATTATTAAATACAAACTTAAAAAAATGAATATTCCCAGAAAATTCAATATTTTAGCCAAGTTTTTATTATATTAATTATTCATATGTTTGAATTAAAGTTTTGAAAACTTTTATTTTTTAATCATACGAGTAGTTGATCAAATTCGCACAATTTCGCACAATTTGAACTAAAGTAATTTTATTTAATTTCTAATAAATAAACATGCAAAAACGTCTACCAATTTTCTCTGTACTATTAAACAAATGTATATGTAATGTGTATTATTTTTATTTCGCATTTCATTTATTGGCTAGTAATTATTATCATTTTTATTTCTGTCCTAAAGGGGTTCAAAAATTTGTATCTAAAAATAGGAATTTACTTTGCGACTAAAACCAAATTATGCCACTTTTTAGAATTTCTACAACTTTTTAAGTAAAAATATTGTCAGCAAAATATTACCCAGAGCGAGAACCTTCAGTAATAAACAAAACGGCAATCAGATTCAGTAAATTGGTCAAAAAAAACTAAAAAACTATCAATTTTTATTTTGCTATTTATTTGTTTCTTTGGAAAAGGTGTTGCAAATTTTTATCTAAATAGGACATTTTACTGTGCCGGAATATAACTAAAATTCATAGAGAAATTAAAATGTTTCTAAATAAATAGTACAAATTTACAAAAAATATGATGTTTTATGGATAAAAATTCTTAGATAAAATAGTTATGTTTTGAAACTGGTCACCTATGACCGAGTAATCGTATGAGAATGTAGTGACGAAACTGCCAAAAAGCTACATCTATGATGATGTTTATTCAAGCGCTTTTCACAATCTCAATTGCTAAAACCTAATCTCCAAATGGCACATATGGTAAAATATAATATTTGTTCAACTTTTACACAGGTGTTTTAAAAGATGAGTATGAAAACAAGTTAAAAATTATAATATTCTAGATCCTCCCCCCACAAAGTGATGCCTAACGACGGGGACCAGAGGCAAGGGCAAAGTGGAGGTTTTAGTCGGTATTATACCAGGGCCGTATTGAGTCCGACATACCCAGACAAAACACCAGTCTGGGATGCTTAAAAGCATTTCCTTCGTTATACAAAAAAAAAACAAGTGTTTTAGGTGCATAAACTGATTACATCTATAAATGAGGAAGGAGTGTGATATAACATAACAAAGCTATTATATCCGAAAATTGGCCCTTGAAGCGTCATATTTTTTATAATTATGTATTTCTTGTTTAGCAAAGTTCTCGTTAAGCATAATTTTACTCTACACCAAAGTATCAAGCAGAGCAAAAGCCATACTTAAACTGAACCAAATCGCATTTAGCTTTCATTAATGTGCCATAACAGTCCCAAAACTGACAATTGGGTCATTGTACACCCTACATAAACTTAAGTAATTTGTTTCATAACATTTAATTCTCGTTCGTCGGAGCGCCGGCGAACGCTCGAGCGTGGTCACCCTATGATCTCGAAACAGAAACAGGTTCCGAACGAACGTAGTATAGTATCTCTTCTACTCACTCACAACACAACAAAGAACAAATACAGCATCACTTTTATGATATAAAACCAAAACAATAACATTAAAAAGCGCGTTGTTGTTGATAAAATTCAAAGTTATATAATGTAATAGACGCTGAAAAAATTGTAA
The DNA here is from genome assembly GCF_003426905.1 of Ctenocephalides felis. Classification (NCBI taxonomy): domain Eukaryota; kingdom Metazoa; phylum Arthropoda; class Insecta; order Siphonaptera; family Pulicidae; genus Ctenocephalides; species Ctenocephalides felis. The sequence goes on from NW_020537758.1 coordinate 52,189,045, forward strand.
GTATAGATACATCCAAACGCATACTGAGGGGCAAATTCTCCGGTAAAATAGATCATAATATAGCGTTGTCATGGCTACGCTGCTTTCTCTGTATAATATGTTAGTAAAAACTGTCAAAATGCTATGTATTTGCTGCGTAGTCAGTTTTAGATAACAAACCTAACCTAAGAACAAACAACATCAAAAAGGAAGGTTATCAGAACTGCATCTTTCTGATGTGCCATAATAACATTTGAGTAAAGACAGTTTTATGTGTAAAACGCTTGATCGCTTATTTTGTTTTAAACAATGTACAAATTATTAAAAAATATAAGTACCAGCAAAAATCCTATAATTTGAACACTACAATTTTAACTAGTTGGTATTGGTATTTTGCCTTGAGACAAGTTACATGAACTTCCCGATTTGTGTAAATAATCGACTTAATCCATGAAAGATAAATTAATGTATGAGTAGTTAAAAGTATCGAAGTGGATTTATTACACATTATTGAAAATCGAACACGTCAACCAGGTCGGATTATTTTTTTAAAGCAAATGTTCAAAAATCAATATTTTTTATAATTGAGCCAGTTTTTTGTAGGACTTTAATTGTTTAGTATGTTCATTAAGTCCAAGTACTCTGTCGTTATACCAAGTAAATCGTCTAATTTTAATTTTAACAAATGTAAAAAAAACTACTCATTTTCTCAAACTTTGATGAATTTTTAAAATTAAACTACTTGTCGTAAGCCCGTAATATTTCAGTAGGTTCTATAAGATCATGATATATATCGTCCAAAAAAGTTCCATAAAAATCGGCTTAAATTTTTTTTTAACAGTTGATTGCAAGAAAAACGGCTCGGTAGATTTTCACCTAAAACTAATCAGTATCATTATTTCCAACTAATATTTTTCGAACACTTTTTGATTTTTTAAAATCGATTCGGTTGTATGAGCTTAAATGTGGACTAAAAGTTTAACACTTTTTTCCAAATTATAAAGAAACGGCTTAGCAGATCGTCGCACAAAACTGACAAACGATAGTCCTCAACGAGATACATCAAATGGCTTTTAAATTTATGAAATCGGTTCAGGCGTTTTTGAGCAAATGTCGATGAAAGGTCTAATTTTGACAAACGACAAAAAAACGATACTAATTTTTGCAAACTTTGACGAATTTTTAAAGCTGAACCAGTTGTCGTAGGGCCGTAATATTTTAGTATGATCTAGAAGACTATGGTATCTACCGTCAAAAAATTAATAATAAAAATCGTAGAATTTTTTTTAACACTTACAAGAAAACGACCCGGCCGATCTTTACAAAAACTAATCAGCACCCCCAATCAATATCTTTTTGAATTTTTATCATCGATTCAGAATTGCGGTCTAAAAGGTGGACGAATTTTTTTTTACTTTTTTGCTATTTATAAAGAAACGTCTCGGCCGATCGTCGCACAATACTGACAAACGATAGTCTTCATCGGGATACATCGAATGGCTTTTTGAAATCGGTCCAGCGTTTTCAAGAAAACGTCGATTTACGGCAAAAAATCTGTTCACATACACACAAATACTTTTTTCAAATTTGGTCTCATTCGATTCAGAATGGCTTGAAACATCGAGAAAACATAAAATTAGCGAATCAGATTTTGTGATGAAAACAAACTTCTCCTTCGGGAAGTTAAAAAAGGCGTTGAATGAAACTTGAAAAACTAAGTGAATATTATTTAAAGATTTCTAGTTAAAAAAATAATTAATAATAACTATCCATAAAATCTTAACCAAAAACTCCTAAGAAAATGTCCATAAGTACATATTAAATATTTCTTTTCGCAATATTATTTCCAATAATAAAAAACAATGTTTTTTGTAAATGTTTAATTACGATGTTTTGGAACTAGATACGTTTCGTCATCAGGTTTCACTGCAATATTGATCTATAAATTCATATCATTAATTTTTTGTCAAAAGCACACATAAAAAATTATTGAAAACGAAAAATTCCCAAAGATTTCATAAATATACAAATAAAATTTGTAAACGCTAACATTAATATTATTATGATTATTATTATCTTATTATTTCTAATATTGTTATTTTGTTATATTTTATTGTTTTTTAAGTATTATTTTATTATTCAGAAATTTTACTTATATTATATTTTAATATCATTTGCTTTTATTTTATATTAAATCATCATACTACGGAAATTATTTTAATGTAAATTCTATTCTTTGCATTCATATTTATTTAAATCTATGTCATTACTTATCATTATTACTAGATGTTAATTATTTAACAGTTGTAATAAATATTGTAATTAAAAAACATTGAAGAATGTTTAAAAATTTTAACTTCACTGTACTGGGTAAATAGTTATAACCGCTGCATCATATAATATCTTATATAAAAGTAAAAAAATCGCATCACATATCTAAAACTGTATGTCAGTTGAGTTTACAAGAGTTAGAAGATAGATTGAAAAGAAGATATTAAATTTCTGAGTTATACAGAAAATGCAAAAACGTTTATAGTTTTATAGTTTATATCACGCGAATGTGATCGTTAAACCGTGAAGATAAATCTTTTGCATGAATAATATTAACCTACATCCTACATCGAACATTTTGTTGTACGCACATCATCTAGGCCGGCGTATAGGTTGATGAAAAAATGTAAATTTGCCATCAAAATTATAAATTGATATGGAAAAAAATAATAACTAGTGGTGCGTGGCATCGTGCTTTAAGACAAATTGCTGGAACTTTCCGTATTCCGTACCGAACATTAAATTCTTTAAAAAAGCTTTAAAATTTTCTAGAAACTTTCAAAAAAATTTTTTTTGAGAATATTGAAACTTTTAAATTTTTTTAACGCTTCTAAGATTTATTTTATCTCAAAATTCTAATTAGTTTTCATTAAAATATAACATCGTTGCAAGATGAATAAAAAAAATATCTTTGAGATTAGATTGATTTGAGATTTTTCAAACGCATTACTTTATAGTTTTATAAACAATCTACTACAATATTCAAACTTTAACCATTGAAGATAATTTTTTCATTAATTTATTAATATATTATTTACCTTAAATTATGTTTAAAGTAAATTTGTTTATGTTTTATTATAGTAAATAACTTCTCTAAAAGAAAAATAATCTAATAAAGTAGATTAGTATTCTAATTTATTTTCAAAGATTTATTAAACCGCAATCGAAAATGCAATTTTCATAAGCTATTTGGAAAAGTATAAGTATTCTAACTAAAAAATGTTTTGATAAATGTGGCAGATTCAGAATGTAACTTATTCTTTTTGATTTTCAATTTTATCGAGTATTATGCATAAACTATATAAGTCATTTAAAAATGGTGGAAAATAATTTACAACAAATTTCCCGCCAACAATATAGCATTACATGTTAAAGTTTATTTTTATAGAAAAATTAATATTCAATTCGTGACAAACTAATCATAAATAAGCATCTCGAAATGTTGTTAACTAATCAAGTATATTAATAAAATAAAAAAACAATATTTTTAATAAATCGAATTAAAATTCTCTAAAATATTTATATTAAGAAATATTTATATTAAGAGAATTTCACTTGAATGATTATAAAAGCAATAATTTTGAACGTTTTTTAGACTGATATTGAATTTATAAATCCATATTATTTTTGGATAGTTTCATAACATATCTGCTTAATAAATATATATAATGTATAATACAAAACAAAAGTGAGATAAATCTAAATTAAACATTTAAATGATAGTCAATAATTTAAAATAAATTTCCCGCCAACAACATTACATTACAATAAAGCCAATGTTTGACTGAAAAATTATATCATTTGTGACGAGCTAATTAAAGTTCAATTCAAATAATGAAATGCGATTATTGTGAATGAATTTGAGTACTAAGTAATCTCTATTTTGATTCTAAATTTATATATTTTATAGTGTTAATAATTACTGAATATAATACCAAAACTAAATTTAGATATAATTTAGTGCATGAATAAAAGGTAAACCACTGGGTTTTCCTTTTAAAATTCTATGTTATTTATCAAATTAATTACTCAATGTTTTTTTATACTGGTAATTTATGACAAAATAAAAAAAATACTAAATGCTTTTGCAATAAGAAAAACAAATTGCTGTTGAATCTTGAAATGTTGAAAAAATATAAAGAGCATTTTACTTTAACAAAAGTGCAACAATTTTGCACGGTATTTTTATATGGAACTTTTTTTTAATCATTCGATTTAGACTTTTTAAGTACTGACAAAAATTTGTGATGTTTCTTATGGAATAGGGGCAGATATTAAAAGAAAAAATTAAACTCCAAAACTCGACCACAGTAATCATTTTCTATTACTGAAGTTGCACATATTAATGATTAGTTCGTCATAATTTTTCAGAAAAGTTAATAATTTTTCTTAATGTAGACTTTAAGCTGTAATGCTATCTTGTTCGCGGGAAATTTATTTTAAATTATTTTTTACCATGTTTAAATGAAATTAATTAAATTGAAAACAACTTACAATTAAAAAGTACCTATAATACTTCACGAAAATTAAGGGGGTAAAAATATAGTTGAAAATGACTTGCCCGTAGTTTATACGATAGCGATATTATTATTTTATTTAATTTATAAAAAAAAATTCTTTGGATTATTTGGAGTGCTAAAATCATGTGTCAATATTTTTAGTTCGACCACATTATCACCTTTGAGAATTACACATAATGCTTAAATTAATACAATAGTCACTTTTCATGGGATAATATGCACATTTTCTTAACAATAGACATAAGTACTAAGATGCGAATCATCTAAGTATTACCAAAAGTTTGATGATGTTCTTTAATGAATAGGCGCAGATATTTAAAAACTAGTGCTGTATGGCATCGTGCCTTAAGGCAAATTGCTAGAACATCTCGTACTAAAAATTAAAAAATTATGTTTCGAATGTTTTTCGAATATTCAAATCGGTTGAACCGTGTTCCCGAAATCGTCGACGAAAATTTGTATCTGCACACACACACACATACATACACACACACATCCATACATTTTTTCTAAGGTAGGTATGCCAAAATGTTCATAAACCTCTGAAACTTAAGGATATATAAACATTTTCATTTTTGATTTTTTTGCGATTACTATAACTGTTGGTAACATTAGAATAAACAGTTTGGTAAGATAGTTTCATAATTTCTGCTCAATTAATATAAAAGGGCTGAGGAATGAGATAAACAAGATTTTCTGGAATAATTAGAAAATAGTTTTATGCAAATTTCATAGAACATAATATTTATACCTGAACAACAGACATAAATACTAAGATGCGAATCATCTAATTGTAAGTACTATTTTTTTATTCTCTATTTTCTGTCGAGTTAAGTACCATAAAAATTTGTTGATGTTCTTTAAGGAATAGACGCAGATATTAAAAAAATAAACAGTTTGGAATTACATTTATCAATGCATATTGTAAGATAGTTTCACAACATTCTGCTTAAATTAATATAATAGGGAAAAGAAATGTGATATACTCGTACGTATAATAAGATTTCAAGGAATAATGAAAATTTGTTTTATGGATATTTCATAGAAAAAAATGCACACTTTATACCTAAACAAAAGGCAATACTAAGATGCGAATCATCTACTACCAAAAACTTGCTAATGTTCTTTAAGGAATAGGCGCAGATATTAAAAAAATAAACAGTTTGGAATTACATTTATCAATGCACGTTGCAAGATAGTTTAATAACTTCTATTTAATTAATATAAAAGAGAGGAGGAATGAGAAAAACAAGATATTCAAGAATAACTAAAAAATAGATTTATGCACATTTCATGGAACATAATATGTACATTTTATACCTAAACAACAGACATAAATATTCAAATTATTCCCATATCTAAGTACTATTTTTTTTATTCTCTATTTTATTCACAGCTGTCCAGTTAAGGACACCAAAAATTTGCTGATGTTCTTTAAGGAATAGGCGCAGATATTAAAAAAAAGTTTGGAATTACATTTATCAATGCATGTTGTAAGATAGTTTCATATCTTGGGGATGAGGAATGAGAAAAACAAAATATTCAGGAATAATTAGAAAATAGTTTGATACACATTTCATAGAACATAATATGTACATTTTATACCTAAACAACAAAGATATAAATACAGAGATCCTAATCATCTCAACGCTCATAATCATGAATCTTTAGCACATTTTCTACAAGTGAAAGTGTTGACTTACCTTCAATGCAAACGACGTGATCCCTTATCTGCTGGGCAACAATTCCATCAGGTATAAGTTCAATTAAATCATAAATAGCATAAATAGAAGGATGTACACTTTCGAATCTCTGGATCTCCTGTCGGATCGCCACCGAATTGTTAAGAAAACTCTGCAAATGCGGTCTCGAGGAACTCATTGTGATGTAAACAAATAAATAACCAAAATTCACAACACAGCACTGTATGTAACTATATTATCACTGCACGATTGTCGCAAAAAATAATACACACATTTTTGGTAATAATGATAGAATAACAATTTAACTGTTAACTCAATTTTATTTATTATTTTGCTAGGTTGTTTATTACCATAACCTAAAATGTTGAGGATTGCACTGACATGAACCAGACGCGAGAGCGGCCATTAGAGGACTGACGAATGCCGAGAGATTCGACTACTAGCGCGCTTGCGCAAAACGCGCGTGGATGGAAACAATCTTGTTGATGTATTAAGGTTGGGTTATCCGCTAAGATGAGGTTGGGTACTCCGCTGGATCACTTTTGTACCTGAACAATGGTTTATCAGACTTTTTGTCCGAGCTTGAGAGATGTACAAGAAGATGGTGGTAGTAAATATATTACATAGTTATTTAATATTTTGTTGCTTTTGTTATATTTTTTAACTTCCCGTAGGGCAAGTTATAGTAATCGCCAAAAAATCGAAAATGAAAATTTTTATAGATTTTTACGTTTCAAAACCTTCTGAACATTTTGGCATACCTTAGAAAAAATGGATATATGTGTATGCGTGTGTGTATGTATGTATGTTTGGATACAAATTTTCGTCGACGATTTTGGGAACACGGATCCACCGATTTGAATAATTCAAAAAACATTCGATTCGTATTGATAAAGAGCCTAAGCCTCAAGCCGTTCCAAAGATACGAGGCAAAAAGTGCCAAAAACGGTACCTCAGTTTGTAAGAGAACGGAGCGTCCGATTTTAATAATTCAAAGAACATTTTACTTGTATTGACAAGATGAATAATTGATCAAATTTTCATAAGGGCAGGTTTCGGAGATCTAACAAAAAAAGTAAAAAAGAATGCCATTTGGTGGTCAAAAATGATCATTAGACATATGCACATCAAATTATCAGATATTTTATAGAGATTTTAATAATAAGTATAAATTTTGTTTACATTCCTATGGGTTCCGTACCAATGTTTACCCGTTAGACAGCGACGCGGCGCTTACGCGCTTTATATTTTGTTTCTATGCAGTTAAAGCAGTACGTTTGCTTTGAAAAAAAGTTCAGATCTTCCAAAATATGTCAAAATAAAGAAAACAAAAAATTTTTTTTTATTTTTTTTTTTTTAATATTTTTTAATAAAAAGTAATTTTTTGTCCAATTTATAGTTTCTCAAAAATTTTATTTTTTTGAAATAAGTTTTTTTCAAAAATGTTAATCGTTTTTAAAAAATAATAATTTTTGGTACGGGAAGTTCCAGCAATTTGCCTTAAGACACGATGCCCTAATTGCCTTAAGACAGAATTCCACTTACAGCTAGTTATATTTTTTATTTTTTTATTTACATTTGTGAATTACAATCTGTCGTTCTAATACAACATTCAGTAATTTCGATGGTTTATTAAATAAAGGAAAAAGGTTGAAAGGTCACCCAGTGGTGATCCGATTCGATGTTGGATATGTCTAGCTTATAGATGTAGTCCTGATATGAAAATATTTAAATAAGCCTAGGAGTAATTGTACATAACAATATATTTTATCGTTCATAAAAAATACAGTAACGACCTTATCGCTCAAAACACTTGAAAAAGTTTACATTAGCAATAGGTGCCGAATAAATCCATCTGAGGTTATATTTTTTACGATTAGAATAACGCATTTGAAATATTTACATTTTCAAACTGGTTTGTGAATTTAAAATTCGAAATTTGAAGTATAAAACTATATTTTTGAAAAAACATTTTTTTTGAAAATTTTGAAATTTGTTTTAACCGTATAAGTAAACCTTAAAAATTAACAATCTTAGTACAGAACCCAACAAAAGTAGTACTCATTTTTGAAAATTTTATCAAATATCTGATAATTTAATGTGCCTATATCTAATGATCATTTATGACCGCCAAATATCGTTTTTTTTACTTTTTCCTCTGTATCTCCAAAATCGCTAGACCTGCCTTAGCAAAAATTTCATCAATGCTTCATTTCGTCAATGCAATAAACATGTTTTTTGAATCATTGAAATCGGATACACCGTTCTTTCAAAAATTGAAATACCGTTTTTGGCTCTTTTTGCCCTGTATATTTGAAATTGATGGACCTGTCCCCACCAAAAACTAATCAGCACGTCTTCTCATCAATAGTAATCGAATGTTCAATGTTTAATCACTCTAATTGGTTGATTTTTGCGCCCAAAATTGTGGACGAAAAATTGTATCCATGTACACACACACATACATCAATTTTTTCTAATTATAAGATATGACAAAATGTTCAGAAACCTTCAAAACGTGAAGAGATGCAAAAATTTTCATTTTCAAATTTTTTGCGATTACTATAACTTACCCCACGGGAAGTTAATAAGTATGTATTTTTTTGCTTTTGTTACATTTTTATCTTTACTTTTTTTCTGCAATAAGTTTTTTTGCACGTGGATCTAATGTCTGACCAATAAAGCCGAATATGTATTGTCAACAAAAGTTGTGCCAAGTTGTGGACTTGTATTGCTTCAGGCGAAAAGATAAACAACTCAATTTCAATCTTATTTATTTTACTAGTGGTATATGGAAAATTGTTTAAACTTCCTGGAGCGTTATTTTTAGAAGCTTTAAAATTTTATGAAAATTTTGAATCTTTTCCAACAAAATTTTTAAAACGTTTGATTTTTAACTTCCCGTAGGGTAGTTATAGTAATGGGCCAAAAATCGAAAACGAAAATTTTTGCATTTCTCGACGTTATGAAGGTTTCTGAACATTTTGGCATACCTCAGAAAAAATGGATGTGTGTGTGTGTTTTGCATGTCCGCATTTTTTGGTGCACGTTTTCGGGCGCACGGATCAACCGATTTGAATGATTTAAAAAATATTCGTTTTTTATTGATAGGAACATGTGCTGACTAGTGTTTAGCAAGGGCATTTCTAGCCGTTATGGAGATATGATCCAAAAACATTGAATTTGTAATGGTTGTGAGAAGTAGTGATTTGCTTTGGCGAATGCAGGTCGAGCCATTTCGAAGATAAAGAGCTAAACGTGCACAAAATGGCAATTTTTGAGAAAACTAAGCATTCGACTTGAATAATTCAAAAAGCTTGTGTTGACGACACAATTGCTTTTGGATTTTTTTTATTTCAAAATTTAATTATTTTTTTCCCGAAAAATATTTTTTGTATATCGAAAATAATTCAGATTTTAATTTTAATTCTGGCTCACTGATGAACTTTAATTAAATGATTTTGACTTTGCAGTTCAGTTCATATAATTCTTATAAATATTAAACTATTAGTTACAGTATTTTTAATAATCTATTTGAAAACATTTAATAATCCTCGAACATTTCCTTTCGGTACGGGAAGTTCTAGCAATTTGCCTTAAGGCGAATGGTTTTTGAATTATTCAAATCGATTGATCCGTATTCCTGAAATCGTCGACAACAATTTGTATCCGCACACATACAAATACATCCGTTTTTTTATAAAGTACGGTTGTCTACCTGAACAATGTTCAGCTTTCAGCAATCCGACTTTTTGTTCGAGCTTGAGAAATGTGCAAGAAGATGGGAATAGTAAATTTAATACACACTTAAATAAGATATTAACCGTTCCTAAAATAGACCAATGTTATGACAAGTCTATATTAAGCTGCGTTTTTCATGTAAAATGGTAATGAAAACTGTCAAAATTCTATGTATTTGCTGAGTGATCAGGCGTTTTGCACATAAGTGCTTACATTTCGCACGTATTATTATGACACACCAGGAAGATGCACTTTTTATATGATTCTTTTTACGTGTGTGCGTTTTCTAGGTTAGATTATTTTATATTCAAAACGCCTAAAGCAAAGCAACCACATAGCATTTTGAAAAATTTTAGTACCATTTTATATGAAAAATGCTACGTAACATAGCCTTGCCATAACTTTAGTTACTACTATTTAGTTTTATACATATGTAATATAAGCTTTTATGTTAACAAATAAGTAAAATAAAATGATAAAAATTTTGAAATTTTCAAGATAAACAAATATGTGATTGACGAATATATTCGTCATAAGCTTGATTCAGACGACCCAAAACTATGCGCACTCTCATATAAGAGCGCCACCGTTCATTGGTTAGAAAGGTTCGTATAAGAAATGCACGAACTTTGGACGTGTACTTACTGATGGCGTTAGTGAATAATTTTCAACAATACTCATATGTAAGAGTGGAAACAACTTCTAGGATGAATTTATATTTTTTCATTCAAAAAGTTAATCCAGGTATCCAGCTTAATATTAAAAGCTATTATTATTACTGCCAAAAAATAATCTAATACTCCAACGATCAGTAAAAAACAAAATGCACAACAGAATATTTTTTGACAATAATTGAGTCGCGAGTTCTAATTCAATACTATGTTCTTGAAGTATGTGATCTCAATAACATCTTCAATACTAGTCATGAAATAATTTTATATAAAAATATGAGCACAGTGGATTTGTTGAATACTTATTTTGTTTTTTAAAATTCTGGCGTTAACAAACGTATCAATTTGTAATTAGTACTTACATGGTAGCCAAAGAATTATGATTATCATATCATATCCAGAGGTTCTTCGTGGCTCTGTCCTAAGAGCCGTGGCTTTACAACCAAGCTTTCAAGTTCGAACCAACTCCGGCCACCTAGAAATCAAGCAGTTACTTAATAGTTGAAAATATGTTTCGCAGTAAAAGTGGCCCTACATTGCTGGGTCAATCAGCAGTATTAAAGGTCTAGTTCAAGCAATAAAACCATTGAGTTGCGATTTGAAAAGGTGAAGATCGTAGTTACAAAGTATCATCACAAGAATTGAAAAAAATTCATAGTTTCTGATTGCTATTCTAAAAGAAATCTGAACTACACTTTGAACCTTCATAAACCGACTAATGTTTTATCAAACATTTCTGGATTTATATATAATTTTTTATTTTGCATTTTGTTTTGATATTTTAGTAAATGATTAAAATATTATAAAAAGTATACCTACTGTCCTTTTTGTTTCATTTTGGTGTTTTAATGAATGATAAAATATAAAATGTATTCTGTCCTTTCTGATTTGTTCTATAGTATGATATGTATATCTTTTTTTCAAATAATGAAACATGTTCAACAATTATTGTATAATATTGCATGAATTATGGCACATATCAAGTATGAAAACATAATTATAAAGGTATTAATATATACTAATTTCTTCGTGTAAACATTTTTTATTTAATTAATTATAAGAAAACTTACCATGGATATCCAGAAATATGCAGAATTCTTCATTAAAACAAAAAATAAAAAAATAAAGAAATTCGAATTTAAGAGGTTTCATCCATATCGAAATGTGAAAATATAGTGAAAAAATCGTAGAAAAATTATGAAATATCTTTTAATGATTTGAAATACACATTTTATAAGGTAAAACTATTCCGTTTACACCGATTTGTAGTAATGTTATGAATTATATGCGCGCGCTAAAGTAAAATGAATGCGAAAGGTTTTTATCAAGTGTCTTGTTCTTTTGCAGTATATTTTGTGCAGTTCAACTATACGTACGTTTTCCACAATTTCCATAAAAATAAATTGAAATATATTTGAATTTATGAAAATACTTCAAAAAAAGTTTTTGTTTTAATAAAAAATTAAATATTAGTAAAGCAATTGTAGCAATGCAGTGATTGTGATTGGATTAGTGAAATTCTTGAAAAATTATTCATATTTGTCATTTAATGATAATATATATATATATATATATATATATATATGTAAATAAACTTCTATATTCTTTATATTCTATATTTTATATTCTTTAAAATGAGTACGATTTTGATCGACTATATCTAATGGCAGAAATTGCAAATTGCTTTGTTTATGTATTTCCTATCATGTAAATTAAAATAGATAAAAGGAACCTATTATTAGTATCTACGAAGCAATATTATATACTTTCATAGCAAAATACTATAATCAATAACATATTGTACTAATAATATCTATATTTAATAATATGAGCTGTAATAATTTATATATCTTGTATTAGATTATATAGTTAAATATGAGCAAAGTGATTAAATGACTACAAAAGAAGTAAATATAGTTCATAATGATTGAATTGACATTAAAAGTTTTAATATTGGCAATATCTTTGTCGACCTTGACACTTGGCGCCAAAACTGATTTCGATCAGGAAGAAGAAAAAGCTGCCAATTTTTTAGAGTTAATAGAACAGCCCAATATAGATTGGTATAATCGTATAGGACTAGCCAATTGGGATTATAACACTAATATAACGAAAGAAAATGCAGAGAAAAAGGTTTGTAAAAAATATTTTTATCTGTTTATGTTGTAAATATAATATAATATAACATAACATCTATTTAAATTGCTAAAATAAACTCTTTGCCAATCACAAATTGCAAACGAATTTTACTTCTAATAACATCTAGTACTACAACTTTTTATTCTAGAAAAAAGTAAATGCAGAATATGCTTTATATAGAAAGCTCCAACTTGCAGAAGCTTCAAAATTCAATTGGAGGCAATTTAAAGATGAAGATCTTAAAAGACAGTTCAAGCTTCATCTTAAATTAGGAGATAGTATTTTAAATGAACATAAATATCGTCGACTGCAAGATATTCAAAATGAAATGAAAACAAATTATGCAACTGCAAAGATATGCGATTATAAGAATAGAAAAAAGTGCGATTTGGAATTGGATTCAGGTAAAACTATTTTAAAAGACTGATAATTTTATTTTTAATTCATAGATATTTGATATTTTTTTAAACAAGTAATTAGATTTGATTTTGCAAATGATTAATCAATTAAAAATTATCAAAATGTTACTAAAATAGAAAGAACTATACACTTTTTTGTTAAACATTTATGCAATTGCCTAGTATTTTACTTTAGTTAACAATTAGTTTTTTTATTATCATTCTTTTCTTTCATAATCATCATAATACGGATATCATTTCGATGTAAATACTATCCTTTATTTTGTACTCTATTTCATTTATATTTATGTTATTTTTTTATTTCATTTATATTTATTGTATTGTGTAATTAAAAAAAATTAGGAGTGCCATAAAAAAATTAAAATTAAATTTCTTGTCTGATCAATCATTTCAATGTTATACGAGAGTTATAACCATTAATTTGAAAATTTTGGTATCTTTCAGATAAAAATAATTTACATCCAATAATCAGACGTATAAATATACATAATTTGAAATTAATAAATTTTAATTACAAATGGCTACAATATTGTAAATTGTTAATTAACAATAATACCATTATTGTAAATTAATTAATACCATTTTTAAAGATTATTGAATAAAAACAACAATTTTTATTCAATAATTAAGAGAATAAATCTACTAGAATCGTAATTTTTTGTAATTTATTCCATTTTGAAGATTACTTAAAAAACAACAATATTCTAACAAAATTTTGCCTACGTAAATTGTTTAGAGAAATTTTGGTAATGATATTATAAATCAGGAATTATTTTTTATCCAACTAGAATCTAGTATAAAATATTTAGTTTGTTGAATTATTTACAGAACATGCCACATTCATCATTAATATTTCAAAACTTTTGAAGTGTTCTAAATTTTTCGAAATATTCAGAACTCAAACTCTAAAAATCATTTTCAAAAAAAGAAAAAAAAAAATTAATAAGTTGTAGAGTGTATGAAACATTAACATAATGATATTTCAGTTTATCCAAAAACTTTCGCTTGCAAAATTTTCCTTATTGTACAAAATTCTATATATTTCACGAATAATATTATGGCAATTAAATTGTCAAACTCGATAAAACACCAAGTATGCCTGATTAAAAAATAAAAGATTATGAATTATATCTAGTTCAATCTTGTTCCAGATGTGAACGAAATCTTTGCAAAAAGTAGAAATGCAAAAGAATTACAGTACGTTTGGGAACAATGGAGAAACGTGGCCGGAGCTCCAATTCGAAAATTATATTCAGAGTATGTTGAATTGAAAAACGAAGCAGCTCGACTTAATAGTGAGTGAATATTCAAAGAACGAAGAAATTATTTATAATAAAACAAAGAAAATGCTCTGCTTTTGCATATTCATGACCTTAGATTAACGAAAGTTTTACTTGCAATAGATAAGTCGCGTAGTTATATATGCAAAGTTTATGAATATCTAAAAATAATAACGAAATTATATTGCTAAATAATATTTATGTGTAATATATTAAAAAACGTAGATTTTATTTTCAAGAACATATTGACAATTACAGGGATATTTGAATATGTAAATTGTGTAGGAAATACGGAACTACTCAATTTACTCACTTGACAAGTCACTTGAAGCCTAAATTAAGGTCAAAAATAATAGCGAAAACAATTTTAGTGATGATAATATACAATTGTCATTTGTATTGACAATATTTGCTTTTGGACACTGTTAAAAATTCAGGAAGTTTAAAAACTGCGAAGAAAACAAGATTTTAATAAAGGCAATAAATAATAATTTTTATTTAAATTATTGCAATGAAAAAAGGAGAGCGAAAACTGCTATTTTTATAAAAATGTTTAGCATTAAATCAATTAAAATTAATTAATAAAAATTAATTATAAACACACATTTGTAAAAATGTTTTAAGAGGGCGTCTATTAATCACTTGGGTTTTTTTATGGGAAGGGGGGGTGGTAGGTTTAACAAATACTACGAAGTATCACGTAATAGTATCACGAGTATAGTAAATTATCACGTGTATTAATATTTTAATTAATTTTTTTTAAAAAAGTTCAAACATTCAAAACGTAAACAAAAATACACCTGATGTTTGGTGGGGAAGGAGGGGTAATTTTGAATATCACCATGTATCACCAAGGGGGAGAGGGGTCAAAAAATCCTTAAAAACAAGCCCCGCTAAAATATTTGAATATGTACATTTCTTAATGTAATGTAAGGCTGTGTTATCTTTACAAATATTATACAAATTTAAAAAGACTATTTTTGCGTCGACTATATTATTTTCACACCTTTTTCTGCAGTTGTTTATACTTTTACACTTCTGTCTCTTTTTCTCCATTTTTTCTCCAATCTGAATAGAAGCATTATTCTTTACCGAAACTAAACAATTTGCTCCAAAAATGTACTAGAAGAATACTTTGCTCAAAATATGTACTAGAAGTTAATTATATACACAGATCTCTTGAAGACGATCTCTATTATTATGAAAGGCTACGCTCTCAATAAAAATGCCAATATAAAGGTAAACGACGAAATACACTTATTATTTTCAAACCCTTTATCTCACAATTGTTTATAGTTTCACTTACATACATTTCACATTATAAATTTTTGTCTCTACTTTCAGTTTCCTATAAATTTTACTCTCGATAACTAGTATTCTTCTCCAACAAAGTAATTTTAGTGACTTTAGTTGAGGATTCGTGCAGCATGCACTTTTATAGCATGGATCCGATTCAGTCTCTTTTTTCACAACCAAAAACTTAATATATATAATAATATATATTATTATTGTTTCATACATTTAGATTACACCGACGTTGCCGAAATGTGGCTATCAGAATACGACACTAAGGATTTCGAAGATGAGCTTTCCAGTATATTAAGGGAATTGAAACCTTTATACAACCAACTTCACGCTTATGTTCGATATAAGTTAAGAAGACATTATTCTGTAGAAGTGGTATCAGAACGAGGCCCAATTCCGGCTCATTTGCTAGGCAACAATTGGGCGCAAAATGGTCTCAAATTGAAGATATTGTTAAACCGTATCCGGACGCAAATGGGGCAGATATAACACCGAAATTATTAGCACAAGTAAAATTCCAAAAAAAATTTGGACAAATATTCTACTAACTATACCTTATCAAATTACATCGAATGGTATTTAAATTTTGGAAATCAGTGTAGCCGTTTTTGAGCAATCGGCGGTGGAAGGTGTAAAATTGCATAACTTTTTCTAAATATTGTCTCAAATGATTCAGAATGATTTGACATACCATACATAAAATTGTAAAATCGGATTTTCTGTCAAAACAAATACTAATACTTGGGAAAATTAGAAACAATAAAACTGATATGGATTTCATGCTTCACTAAACAATATACATTAATACGGATAAAAATACTGATAATAATTAAATTATTGACGATTGTTAAAAATATGTACAATTTGCTAGTTTTAATATTTGAGTAGTGCGGGGCACAAAGGTCCAATTTGTGTTTGAGCAATTATATTGTTAAAACCAAACCAATTATATCAAAACAAATTGCACATATCTATCAAACAATCAACAGTCTGACAATGTTCAGTAAAACTCCCAGCAAATACATTATTGTAAAAATGTTTTTTCTTTGCTCTTATTCAAAATTTTTTCACACAAGTCCAATTTGACTTTGAGCAAAAATATTCTGAAAACCAAACCATTTATATCACAACAAATTGCACGTATCAAACAAACAACTATCTGACTATGTTCAGTAAAACTCCCAGTAAATTCATGTGGAAATGTTTTTTTGCTGTTATTCAAAATTTTGCCACAAAGGTCCTATTTGATTTTGAGCAATCATATAGTGAAAACCAAACCAATTATATTACAACAAATTGCACATATCAAATAAACAACAATCTGACTATGTTCAGTAAAACTCCCAGCAAATTCATCATTGTGAAAATATTTTTTTTGTTGGTATTCAAAATTTTACCACCTAGTCCTGTTTATTCCATAGGCTGGATAAAAAGGACAGCCATTGGGAAAACAGATACAATGTCCTATCTTTAATTCTAAAGGGGTTGAACGAAATAATAGCTACATTATTTACAGGGTACATTTTTTACAGGGACGACATTGTATTCAGCATTGATCCAGTATTTTGTCAGAAATAATCATAAGCATAGTTAAAATAAGTCTGTATTTAAATTATCTCTTGTTGAATTGCTTTTGTTAACTTAATTAACTATTTTTTATTGTTTACACCTTTACCAGGATAATGGTTCAGTTGGTCCTCTTTACCCCACCCAAATAAAAGCTTTTATAGAAGTTATTTTTTAAACTGTTAAATCTAACTTAAAATTAACAAAATATTATAAAACAAGTAAATAACGCTTACCAACAAGTTTTATTAAGATCTCGTAAACTAAACAACAGTGCTCACAACCAAAATAACCAACAATGAACAAAATAGTTTTGTTATGGATTTTTAAACATTGCCGCTTACCTCCTGATAGCGGCGTGATGGCTGATTATACATCTTTTTCCCTCTACTTTCAAATATTGTTGTTGAACAATTCCTAACTTTACTTGGTTTTAAGATAACGGTGGTGGATCTTTTTACCCATCTTCTACTCCAGATATCTCATTTTATTTCAATAACATAATTTGTACGTTGTTTCTCAAATATACTAACAACACCTATAGTAAGTAGGTACTCTGTCATCAATAAATATTTGACTAATTAATATTCAAATCATATCAAATTTAATGATAATGAACTCAAATATTATTCTAGAACTATACACCACGAAAATTGTTTGAATTGGCAAATGACTTCTTTAAGTCAATAAACTTGACGGGTGTGCCGGATTCCTTCTGGGAGAAATCTGTTGAAAAAACCAAATGATGGGCGCAAAGTTGTTTGTCATGCAAGTGCCATGGATTTAGCAAAAGACTCGGATGTTAGGTAAATTAAACAAAAATATTTATTTAATAAAAAATAATAGATTAGAACGTAAATTTCAGTACAATATACATAATACGAATTCATTTTCAGTTTTCTTAAATACACTGAACTAGTAATATATTTTTGCTTTATTTTCTACTCTAATTTTGAGATAAGTTGTTCTTCAATATCTTGTAAAAACAGTTCTCTCTGGTTTAAAAGTTGATAATACTAGTA
>NW_020537758.1:52207540-52247312 GCF_003426905.1 Ctenocephalides felis
AAAATTATACTTATTTTTAAAATCTGTATAAAAATCTAATAATTTAATGTGCATATGTCTAATGATCATTTTTTGACCGCCAAAATGGCTTTTTTTTTTACTTTTTCACTAGATCTCCGAAACCGCTAGACCTGCCTTTCTTAAAATTTGATCAGTTTTTCATCTTGTCAAAGTAAAAGTTTTTTGATCGGACGCTCCGTTCTCTTAAAAACTGAGTTACCTTTTTGGCACATTGTAACCCGTATCTTCGAAACGGCTAGACCTGCCTATATTAAAATCTAATCAGCACGTCTCGTTATTAAAGGAGTCGAATGTTTTTTGAATAATCTCGTTATTAATAGGAGTCGAATGTTTTTTGAATAATTGAAATCGGTGAACCGTATTTCCAAAATCGTTGACGAAAATTTGTATCCGCACACACCAACACATACATTCATTTTTTTGTAACAATAAGGTATATTTCTACTAATATATTAAAGATATATAAAAATTTCAATTTTCGATTTTTTTGCGATTACTATAACTTGCCCTATGGGAATTTAATAATTATTTCTAGTTATACTAGAAAATGATTTTATTTGACTAGTTTGATATACCATTTAAACATAACATTAAAGAATACCAAAAATTCATCTACATTTGACGGAAATGATAAAGATTTCATATACATTTAATTAATACTCTTTCTTTTCACAAATCTTTACGCAATTTATGCAATATATGTGAACATTACCTCAGCACTGAGAGGGTGAATATAGTTGTAATCAGATAACTTTAGTAGTTCTTGAGATATTTATAAAATTGTATTATTTCTTTAAAATTCGAATTCGGTGGGGTGAAAAGGACCAACTAAACCTACCGGCAAAGATGTAAAACAAGCAAATAGGAAATAAAAAAGTGAAATAAATTTAAAAAAGCATTTTAACCTGAAATACCAGATACAGTGTGATCTTTGTAAAAAAAATATGCCATGATATTTGTATTTTGAATTGGTTGAATAATGTAGCTACTATTTTATAAAATTCTTTTAAAATTCAAAATAAGATCAGGAGGGACTTATTTGTATTCTGACTCTTCATTTTTACCCCATAGGCGGAGACAGCAAATTTTACAAAAATAGTTAGAATATGTACTTTTATAATTAGGAATTAACTTGCTGAACCTGGTTCGATAGTTGTTTGTTTAGCACGTGTTATGATCTGTAATGTAGTTCATTCGGTTTGGTAGACAATATAATTACTGAAAATACAATTTGACTCTATCCTACAGAAATTAATAAATAAATCTAAATAAATGAATTACTCTATTCATATTGTAAATAGAATAATATTAGGTTGTCAAATATCTCCCTTCCGCCTTTTTGTATTATAAACCAAGAGCAAAAAAGCGGAAGGGAGATATTTGACAGCCTATTATCTATTATCAGAATAACTGGCTGGATAAATAGGAAATGAATTAACACAATTTTGCAAAAATGGTATAATTATAAAATATTTTTGGAATGCGTAGTTCCTTACACATCTCCAATCAATTCGGTCAGTGAAAAGTTCAGATTTGTCGCAGTTACATTCGACATTCATAAATTAAATGCTTGAAAAATTATTTTATTAAATTTATTAATTATGTTTATATTAAACGCTTGGTGCAGAATACAATAATTTAAAATACAATATTTGAGGAATTAAAGATTATACGAAATTAAACTACCTATTATAGCTATTATTATTAGCTTTTCTATACTTTTCGCAAAGATTTATACTTTATTATTATTCTATACTTTTCGCAAAGATTTTATATTGCTCTCAAATATTACATGTAATTTCATGTTTGTAATTTAATGTATCAACTCCTGCTGATACAATTTTAATTCAAATCTATATCCTAACATCTGCTCAAACATCATGTCTCGTGCCTCTACCTTTAAGAGCGTTTTGCACGGTCAGTTTCTTTCGGCAAATGTTTATTTTACCTTCTTAAAACTTTCTTTTATCTGCCGATCTTATACGGAATTCCGTTTTCTGGAAAAAGTTGTGACTGCAGGCATTCTTCCTATTATTAAGCTCATAATGGAGTTTCATCTGCTGCTACCGTTGAAGAAATACATTGCCTTGAATGGAAGCATTATTAAATTTGTTGACACATACTATGTACTTGACATTTTAAAGTCAGATGCAATTTTCTATTGTGCTCGTATTCATTTTTAGTTGTTACGGAGTTAAGAATACAGTATAAGTTTAAATTGGATCTCTTATGCAGCAAACGGAAATTTTTATGTTGTTTTGGAGAATGGATCATTTGATACTCGATCTTCTATATTTGAAATTTGTTCTTACATATAAATGCATTTAAATCAAAATTGAGAACTAGTGGTGCATTGCATCGTGCTATAAGGCAAATTACTGAAACTTCTCGTGATTGATTTTTTTAAAAAAGCATTAAAATTTTTTAAGAACTGAAAGAATTAGATTTTTGAGCATATTGAACAATTTGAAAAAAAATTGACCTAATTTGAAAAATTTGAACTTGTGTTTTATATTTTGAATTTTTTTGAGTGGTTTTTATATTTGTGTTTATATTAATATTATATCTGAGGATTTTTTCAACCTTTACATTTAAAAATGAGATTTTATTTATGTTATTTAAAAAAATGATTAAAGAGCAGTCCTTTGTAGTTAGTTAGTTTAAGCCAGACTTTGTTCAGTACCAAAGCACGATCATTATATCTTTTCAAACAGGAATGCAAAACAGTTTATCAGCAATTATTATTCATAACTAGTAGCTAAATATTATCGGTATTAATTATACTTGTTATATGATTGATGATATAATAGATGAGCGTTAATTTCTTATAAGCGTACAATTATTTATAATTAATATGAATGATTATAGCAGTTATACTTATTTATTTATATCAGTTTTAACAGATACAATGAGTGTTTTTTTTTAAATACATAGTAGTTAAGAAGGTATAAAATTAAGTAGAACTCGAATTGTAGATACAAATTATAATTTTTATATACAATTTTGTTCTATTTTTTCATATCTATACTATTTGAATATTTGTCTGAAGAAGTTTTTTCTTTTGTTTCAGGTAATTTTACACGTTTTTTATACACATTTCTGTAATGGAACATTTTAGTGTCGCATCGGTAAGTGTTACCTTATTAAGATCTAATGAAATTAATTATCTTTGCGTAATCATACTCCATAAAAAAATCAAATCAACGACTAAAAAATTTAATTAAAAGAAATCAATAGGTTTTTTTGACTTTGGTATATTTATTTCCTCTTGCTATGTACTTTACAATTTTAGTTTTGTTGCTGAATTAGTTATGGTTAATAATATTATGTAAGAAATAATATAAATATACTTTGGGTATTATTTAAAATACTATTAAAATTTTAGTAAAAATATATTGTGTATGTAGTGACCATTAAATTTAGTAATTAATGGTACAATTAAACATATATTTTGAATTAAAAATTTTAATGAACGTTTCATGAAATGTATACCTGATATTTTTATAATTAACTTTAAATTTTATATCAATGAAGTTTCAGATATTTTTTGAAAACTTTTTTTTCAATTATTTGGAATTTTGTTCAATATTATTATAATATTTAGAAGAAAATGAATTTTAAAGCAGAAGACTAACGTAAACGGTTTGTTACATTAATTTGTTCTTTAATTTTATTTTATTTGGTTTCTAATAATAGACACATACGATTCTACAAAAATCACATCTTTTAAATTTAAATTTAATCTAGTTAATGATGTTATAATTGCTCTGTGATTTGTTCACATTATTCCATTGATTACTTACATTTTTGTTGAAGCCGTACATTTATTCGATTTATATACATACTGTCATGATTTCGTATCTTTCGTATCTCAGGAAATAATACTAAAAATTTAGTGTATTTTAATTAGAAGAAAATCTTTTTCAAAAATGTGCTTTGGATATGATCAAGGCACCTACAAGCTTTAGTTGTAACCATAATTTAAAAACTATATGGAAATCAGTCTAAGATCTAGTCTGAGTTTTTCTTTAGGTGTTACTAACAACTTGTTAGGTTCCAAGTCCTACATATTTATTACAATAATTTCTTAAGTAGATGAATAATCCCAAAAAGTATCGTACTTATAAAATTAATAAATCAGGAGGATGAAACAGTTTATGAAGATATGGACGTTATTGATGTTTTCCAACTTGGGCATTGGAAAATTGTATTTAACAATTATTTCTTTATATTTAACAAAAAAAAACAGTTAAATCACAAGGAATGATGCACAGGTACGATTTAAGCTGAAAGGTCTTCGAAATTTGAAATTATAACATATTAATATATTTAAACGATTGCCGAATAAGTTACATAAATAAATGTTAGTAAGGAAAAAAAATCAGAATGCACAGAATTCACAAAAATTAGTTGCACAGGTACGACGATTGCCAAATCCGTAATATGAATAAACTTTAGTGAGAAAAAACAATCAGAATTTTATTATTGCCGTAAAATTAAGTCCGCAATATTAGTATAATTCTCAACTTACTCACTTTTACTTACTTTCTGAGTATTTCTGTTTTAAAGAGTCGGACAATTTGCTAATTATAAATGTGTGCTTAATCAACTAAAGAGTTTTATTTAATAGTGCAAAAAGATGCAATTGCAAATTTTCAGACAGAACAAATTCGGGGTACGACCTAACATCATTATCTTATATTCAATATATAATAAAAATCAATCAATCAAATCAATAGCATTATTATTAAATCAATAGGCGTTCTAATGGGAGTAACCTATTTCAAATTTCAATAACCCAATGTGTAATAAAAATATTGGCAACGTTATTACGAGAGTAATAATATTCTCTTCCAACAACCATCATAAATTCAAAATTTTATTTATGTATTTCCACTAGAAGCAGATAAATGTTTGCATCCTATTCAGTAGGTTCATATCATTCTTTTGATCCTTAACAATAGTGTTAACAACGAATTCTGGCTTTGTTTTCGAAGTCCGACCATGAAATTTATGTGCACATTTATGACCATCTTTGAATAACCTTGATTATTTTACTTGAGACTCCTATCCGGGGTTGATTGTTGGTTGTTTATTAAGGGTGTATATGTCGAAGGGGTCCTTTACTTTCGAGTGTATTATTTATAAACAAAATGGCGAACAAACCCTCCTATAATTCTTGGTCTTAATTGAATTTGCCGTCACATCACGTCGTAAAGATCGACGGAAATCCGAATACGAAGTGAAAGCGAATGAGGCGGAACAGTTGAAATGAAATTACCCTCTCGGTGGTAGTTTTTTAAACCCCGTGAAGGAAATAAATTAGGCAATAATGGAATTCGCGTATGACAGGAAAGTGCATATCATGTCTTTTTTGAGATTTTTGAATTGCGAGAATTGAAGTGTTTGACAGATCGCAAGTGCTTTTGGGATAATAATTTTTAGAGAAAATATGAGGAAGACGAAACCGTTCACAGAGATTCCAGTAACATAATTCGTTCAAAAAAAAAAAAAATAAACTGAAATCATATACTTATTTGGAAAAAAATCATTTTATTTCAAATCTGCTCATATCGTATCATAATGTCAAATTTAGTGTTTTACCGAAAATTAAATTTAGGGTAAGGCGGGGCACAAGAGTCCAATTTCACTTCAAGTAATTATAAAGAGAAAAGCAAACCAACTATATATCACAACAAAAAACATCATTAAATTTCTAACTAATTAATTATTGTAAAAATATGATTTTTCGCTATTTTACTTGTATTTCTCATCTGATCCTTTTTAAAACTATATGGAATAAAATGGGACAACCGAGGTAAAATAGTTCCAAAATATTAATTTTAATTTTGAAGCGATTTTACGGAATGATTTTTACTCTCTATTATTTATTCAAAGCGATGCAGTTTATTGATTAGATTATAAAGGTTACATAAAAAAGATTGAATTTATTTAAAAAATAACTAAATCTAAATAAAAAACAATTAAATAAAAAAATAATTAAATAAATCTAACAATTAAATGACATATACCTAAAAACTATATTCAGGTATCGAACAACAAAAAAAAAGATTTAGTTTTAAAATTAATATTCCACCCTATTATTTAATAAAATTCGTCTGCTTTAAGACTAGGGTTGGATATACTTCTTTTGCCCTTTACTTTAAAATAGTATTATTAAATAATATCATAGTTTACATGCTTTTAAGATAAGGGTGTTGAACCCATTTTCCTGCAGATCTTTAAGCCCCGCTCTACCCTCTGTAATTTTAATTAAATTATTCATTCAAATCATGATGTAGAATAATTATGTTAAAAAAATAGGCTAATTCTAAAATAATTTTGTTACTGTACAATGAACGAAATCATCTGCATTAAACATATTGATAATGAAACTTGACTTTCAGAATCAAAAATTTATAGAGGTTTTACTTGGATTGATTTTATTACTATTATCTGCAGATGATATTATCTGTAATCAATGATATCTCGTATACATTCATATGCAATTAGTAGGTAATTAATATTATCATAAATTTCCATCAGCTTTGATAAATATCATATTCATTTGTACATTTTATCGGCAGTATGAGACACCTGCTATAAAATTTATTAATAATTATATAATAATTAACAATTACAAGACTTTCATTTATATTCCTTTCATGAACAAGTGTTAATTTTAATTTTCTTAAATGAAACACTAGACTTCACTGAACTCTAGATAATTTTTTTTCTTTATTTTTTACTTTACTATTTTCAATGTATTTATTTATTTAGTTTTCTTTCTTTTTTGTTTCTTTTGATTCCTCTCGTTTGTGTTACATTAGTTTATAATTGATTGCTATCTCAATAAATAAATAGAAAAATTGCATTATTATATAATATGAACAGATATAAGAGTAGTTTATTCGATACTTTTCAAAAACTGAAAAATCTTCATGAATTGAACAAAAATTTGAAAGTCTCAACTTGGACGTAATGAAATTGGTTACAAAGTAGCATTTATTGTCAATACTTAAGATATATTCATAGCAAAATTAATTTAATGGTAAATATTGTTTTATTTTAGAATAATATGTATGGTAAATCGAATACATTTTATGAAATCCACAAATAATTAATTTTTTATAGAATGAAATTGAATTTTTTACATAAGTGGTGAAATTGAATTTTTATATAAGTAGTTTGCAGACTGCAAATTGCTACGTTCTTTAATGTAGATTATCATTATAAATATTTCTATTTAACATGTAATTAGCTATTTTTTAAATGTATTTAATTTTGCTTGAGTGAAATTTATGATTGCTTGTTACTATTGGTATACAATAAATAATCGCATAATTATCTCTTTTGCTGTTAATAGCCATATGATTAAAATAAATTATGCATAGCTATCAATATACGAAATTTGGGTAAATATTGGTTTGTGCGGATTATTAATTTGTTCAATGATCATTTTATGGTGCATATTATTCATTAAATAATCTTGAAATATAATTCATAAAAGAATTATCAAAGAATTTTCTCCTAGACCTTACAAAGTATAGTTAAATTATCATGCAATTATCTTTCATACATTAATAAGCATGCAGTTAGAATAAATTATGCTAGCAATTAACGTTGTCATAATTTTCAATCTGCATTGATAATTATCATAATCGTTTGTGCATTTTATCGGCAATTGGAAACACCAGATCAAGATATTAATATGTAATTTATTAATATGTAATAATAACATACTAAACTGTTAACAGCTATCGGATTTGTTTGCCGATAGAGTCGTATTGCGGGACATATATATGCAACGTTAATAATGAGTTCCGCTTGCATGATGAACGATGCAATAATGTTGTATGCAAACGATAATAATGCACTGCGATATATTTGCACGCAATTTCTTATGTAACATCTGAATAATATATTGTATTTGAAAATAACCACCGATTTTATCGATAGTATCATAAAACTAGTAGTGCCTTAAGGCAAATTGCTGGAACTTCCCGTACCGTAATTTAAAATCTTGGTACGGAACCTGAAGAGATTTACACAAAATGTGTACACATTATTAAAATCTCTATAAAATATCTGATAATTTGATGTCCAATAAACATTTTTGACCGCCGAATGACATTTTTTCAACTTATTTTTATTGAGAGTTCATAACCACTGGACTTGCCTTCTCAAAAATTTAATCAATTGCTTGAATCCTGTTAATACAAGTGAAATGTTTTTTTGAATTATTAAAATCGAATGCTCCGTTCTCCTAATAACTGAGTTACTGTTTTTGGCACTTTTGGCCCCGTAATTTCGGAACGGCTAGACCTGCCTTCGCCGTCTAATCAGCACGTCCCATTATCAATACGAATAGAATATTTTTTAAATTATTCAAATCGCTTCATCCGTGTTTCCGAATTCGTATGACGAAAATTTGTATTCGCACACACATACTTTCATGAAGGCAGGTCTAGCGGTTTCGGAGACCTAGTAAAGTAAAAAAAATGCCATTTGGCGGTCAAAAATGATCATTAGACATATGCACATCAAATTATCAGATATTTTATAGACATTTTAACAATAAGTATAAATTTCGTTTACATTCCTTGGGTTCCGTACCAATGTATATTCGTTAGACAGCGACGCGGCGCTTACGCGCTTCGATATTTCATCTCTATGCAGTTGAAGCAGTACGATTGCTTTGAAAAAAAGTTCAGAATTTCCAAAATATTTATTATATTAAATAAGTTTTTCTTCAAAAAGTCGTTTTTTTTTCCAAAAAAGTAAATTTTTGGCAAAAATTTATAGTTTCTCAAAAATCTAATTTTTTCAGAGTCATTTTTCTCAAAAATGTTAATCTTTTAAAAAAAAAATAATTTTTGGTACGGGAAGTTTCAGCAATTTGCCTTAAGGCACGATGCCATGCGCCCCACTAGTTAACCTATTTTTATTGAGAGTCCATAATTACTGGACCTGCTTTCCCAAAAATTTAATCAATTGCTCATCTTGTCAATACAAGTAAAATGTTTTTTTTTTGAATTATTAATATGGATGCTCCGTTCTCTTAAAAACTGAGTTACCGTTATTGGCACTTTTAACCCCGCCTTGGCCAAAAACTAATCAGCTCGTTTCCCCATCAATAGGAATCGAATGCTTTTTTGAATCATCCAAATCGGTGAACTATGTGTTCTCGAAATCAAAGTATTATCCGCACATACTTACATATACACACACATACGTCAATTTTTTCTAAGATATACCAAATTTTTCAGAAGATTTTGAAACCCAAATTTATAAAAAAATATATTTTCGATTTTTTAGCGATTACTGTAAACTTACCTGGGAAGTAAAAAAAATCAAAATATATGACGAAATTCTAATTTTTCAAAAAAGTCATTTTTTTCATAAGTTTTTAAATGATCAAAAATCTAATTGTTTCCGTTTTCGAAAAATATTAAAGCTTTTTTTAATTTTAAAAATTTAAATTTTGGTATGGAAAGTTCAGCAATTTGCCTTAAGGTACGACGCCGTGCCCCACTAGTTGTTAATAAATTATTGTAGTTTACCATTTATATGACACTATAATTTTTGATAAAAAAGAATGTGTAGTTTACTACGATTTCGATTAATCGGATGAAATTTTGTCTGAAATCTACTAAAGAGGTTCTTCAAAGATGTGCGTGTCTACTGAAACCATAATTCCAACCACTTCGACCATTTTATATATTTATGAGTGCCCCGAGCGTGAAATATGCGTGCGCCTACAAAGAGCAATATTTTTATCGTCATTAATATTTCATATAAATGTTTTATTCACGCATACCCCGAAACTCCTATTACACTCCTTCGAATGGATGAAAGTCCACGGGCGGATTAATATTTAATCATGATGTCTGACAACGAAAACCCTTTTATTGCTTTGGATGACTAATAGAATTTCATACCATTATTAATGTCCACCTTATAAGTATATATTATACACAATTTATATTTATGCGAACAAGAATAATATAACTACAGTAAGTCATATTAATTTTAACTAAACATTTTGCAATGTCAAAAAATCGGTTGTACTCGTAATTACATGATTATATGCAAAAATTCATCGATCAGGGGGTAAAACTAATTCAAATAATCACACCTATAATTAATTATATTCACATCAATAAACTAAAATAATGGCATGGCATCATGACTTAAGAAAAATTGCTGGGACTTCCCATACTGTTCCTATACATAGAAATAAAGTAATTCAAATATTTTTCTGTTTTTTAGCTGATTTTTTAACACTTCAATAGCAAAGTAGCTTTAAGTAAGTAGCTTAAAGTGTTAAAAAAACAGCTAAAAAGCTTTTCTGCTTTTGAATTATTTTATTTCTAGATCTTATTCGCTTAATTTAACATTGAAAATATTTATTTATTAGAGACAATGTGGTCAAGTTCAAAGTCCTGTCATATATGGAGAGATTTGATACTACGGCGAGAGCAGCAAAGACTTTGAGGCGGCCGTACTCTCAAACTATCAATTTTACAAAAAATGGTTTTCTAAAGAATTGTAGGAAATTTTATCTAGTTTAATTCGTACATAGATACTTTTATCGTAGAATCAGCCAGAAAGGAGATATTTTGAAAAAGGTGTTGTTTGACACCGTTTTCCCAATATAGCGGCAACTTGCCGTTCAAATTTGAGGTGGCAAAGTTGATTTTCGTAAAGAGCACCTCGAAATCCATAAGATTACCAATTTTCAGAATTCCCGAAGTACTGTACCGGCAAAACGACCAAATGACTGGACTATTTAAAAACAAATGGCTTTTGTGTAAATTAAATTTTTTTAATAAAAATTTTGAATTTTTTTCAAAATTTTAGATTTTTTCAAAATTTTGAAATCATTGGATCCTGCCTTCCCTACAAACGTAGCTGACGACGCTGACGACTTGGAGAATTTAAGTACGGAACCCAAAGAAATGAAAAAATTTGCTTATTATTAAAATATCAAGTTAATTTGATGCCTATGCATGTGTACAATAATATGATTATGAAATGGTTTATATGGTCTTCCCAAAAATTTTACCAATTAAAGCAATTTAACCAATTCTTCACTATGTCAAATCGAGTGATATCGAGCGCTCAGTTCTCTGAAAATTGACATTTTTTGCACTTTTTGACTCATGTCTTCAAGACGCCTGGGCCTGCTTTTGCCAAAAACTAAACAGCACGTCTCCTAGTCAATACGAATCGAATGCTCTTTGAATCATGCCAATCGTTTAAACAATATACGAACTACTTTAGAACCAGTTTCAAAAATTAATTGCGTAGTAAATTAAATCTAACTTATTAAGGCCGACTAAACAAATAAACTAATTCTCAATGTTTATATATAAATTCATACCATGAATCAGTCATTTTCCTCGAGTGTCGTAGAGTACGTTTATGTGCGTTGAATGTCCGATACCCGTTATTTGCATAAGTTATCGAACCATAAATCTCGCCTCGTCATATTAGCTCTTTATTATATGAATAACACGATGATTATTCGTTTGTAAAATGTTTGTAGAAGCGATGATCCTCTATTTCTATATATAAATGAACTGGTCTATCGGCTTCCAGCGATCCAAATACTGTCCTAATACCGTTACCTTCTTCCTTCTTCCTGGTGTCTACTCCTTCACTCTAACGGATAAAACTTGTTCCTAGAGGGAATGGTGTGAGAGCTGGGAAATTTATTAAACAATGATTCTTAAATTTATACACACTATTTGAAATTATAATGAATTTAATTATTATTTGTAGGTCACACATTTGATACTAAAATCACTAATTAGATACCCAAATTATTAAGCAGTTTTTTTTGTTGAAATTGCAAATAGCAATCAAAATAATATAAGTTTATAAGCTATAATGTTAAGAGTGGAATTAAGAAAAAGTTAGTAGATATTTAGAGAGTGATTTTGTAATTAGTGCTAAGTGTTTTGTAGTTATCACATTGAGAGGTCTTAGCATCTCATTTCGTTGATTTTTAATTTTTTTCATGAGTAAGGTACTGCTTTTGAATTTCATTACTTCATCTATTTTTAAGACATTATGTGTTGTAAAATTAAGGACGTACCAAGGTTTATCTGTGATATTTCTTAATATCTTTGATTGTATTCTCATGGACTAAAAATACAGGAAAAATTTGTTTGCAAATTTTTTTTCACAAGAATGTTATATTATTTATAACATGCTTAAAAATGTTATTAAACATTTCTTATACAACTTGAGGTTTTTAAGCAATAATTAATTCAAAATAGGGTAAGTTGAAAATTAAAATTTTAGCATATCTGTACATTTCAAAACTTCCTGAATATTTTTGCATATCTTAAAAAATATAGATGTATGTGAGTGTGGGTGTGTGTATGTAAGTATGTATGCATGTGCGGATACTTATTTTCGTCGATGATTTTGAGAGCACAGATTAACCAATTTGAATGATGCAAAAAGCATTCGCTTTCGATTGATGGAGCGACGTGCTGATTAGTTTTTGGCAGAGGCTGGTCCAGCCGTTTCGAAGATGCAAAAAATGCCAAAAATGGTAGTTCAGTTTTTGAGAGAACGAAGCGTCCGATTTGAATGATTCTAAAAATATTTTACTTTTGTTGACGAAATAAAGAATTGATAAAATTTTTGAGAAGACAGGTCTAGCGGCTTCGTAGATCTAATAAAATAAGTTTTAAACAAGTTTTAATGGACAGAATTTTGCTATCAAAAACGATCATTAGGGATATGCACATCAAATTATCAATTTTTTTGTAGAGATTTCAATAATAAGTGCAAATTTCGTTTACATTTTTATACGATGCCATACACCACTTGTTTATTGTCTCTAATGGTGCAGATCTTTTTTATATTTTTATCTTTTTTATATTTTGAATTTGCCAAAATCATTGTTTTTATTATGTAGAATGACGTATTGCTATTCGAAGCAGGTGTTGGATCATAATTTTGGTGATTTGAATCAATAATATCAATAAAATGCAGATTAATTTTGCTACATATGTTTCTATTACAGGTCTCTAGTCATAATTGAAGGTCATTTTCAAATATGTCAAAATATTGCATCTATTATCAACTTTATAAGAAGTATCTTTGGTGAACTAATGATAATGCTCTCAGAATTCCATGATTCTTTTAATTTGGAAGTTTCGAAAATCCAATAAATTTTTATTTCAAAAACAGTAGCATTTGGCGATAAAAATTATCATTAGTTATATGCACCTCAAATTATCAAATTTTTTGTAGAAATTTTAATAATAAATACTACCACTTATTTATTGTCGCTAATGGTGCAGGTTTTTTTATATTTTTTGTACTATTTCAAAGAATTTGGTTGTCAATAGATTTAATAAGATCTAACTCTTTTGAATTAATTTTTATTTGAATTTGCCAAAATCATTGTTTTTATTATGTAGAATGATGTATTTCCATTCGAAGCAGCTGCTGGATCATAATTTTTGTGGTTTGAATCAATAATCAATTTAAAGGTTTCATGAATAAAATGCAGGTTTTCTTTTGAAATATATGTTTCATTTCTAACATAGGTTCATTGTCAGAATTGAAGGTTACATTTTCAAATATGTCAAAATATTGCACCTATCATCAACTTTTTTAGAAGCATCTTTGGTAAACACATGATACTGCTCTCAGAATTCTATTATTCTTTTGTTTATTTGATTATCATTTTATGCCCTATTTCAAAATGGGTTTTTAATTATATTTCATATCTGTGTTTCAAAGCATGATTCAGCTTACCAACTACCAAGTAATCCTTAGTTCAACGTATCTCCGCAAAATTTCTCCACACTTACCAAAGTCTCCCCTTCAAGCTGTTTCATGACATGTAGGGTACACAACATCACCCAGTCGAATGTTTATTTCTAATTGTAAATTTTCTTACCGGCGTATACCTTCTGCCGTTTTTTTATTCACGATTTTTTCTCGGGGCTGTCGCCCAGGTAGATTTACCTAGATCGAGGAACTGCAAACCCTCTATTTTCTAATTTAAAGTAGATCCCTTTCACCTTCAATATAGAGTATATATCTGTGTCTTTTTCTATTTGGCATCAGAAGATACGGAAACAGTTTCTGTATGTTAGTGGATATATGTTCTGTCCGCTTTTGTCGCGAGAGCCTGGATTTAGTAGAGCGAGAAGTGAAATAATAATCAGGGCAAAGTCACACCTTGCTCTGTGGTCTTATATCCTAGATTCAGGTAATTTGTATCAGAAAGTATAGAATTTATGCGTTGATCCAGTTCTTGCAGAAGGATAATAATAAATTCCATCAATTTCTACAATATGTGATTTTGTAGGACCGTGCGAATAGAACTCATTCCGTTTGGGCGGTTCGGAGCAATAGCCGAATTCAATATGGACCAAATTAGTTTTGATCTATCTACAATAATCCAGCTAGCCTGTTTTCGTATTTTGGTTATATGAGTTTTTTTTTGGTTGAGTTACTTATCGGTGAAATTGATTTCCGAATGTAATTGAATGAATTGATTTCGTATGACGAGCGGAGTAGTTTGATTGATTTGGGACATACGTCTGGAATATATCAGTATTTGCACGGTTTGCAATTTAATTGCACTTATTTTGTTACGATTTGTACTTAGAAAGGGTTGTATCAGCATGATTTTTTTTAAAGAAACATTCATCATCATCAACACTTTAATTGAGATATAAATGTTTTGCTGCAACGTTTTTTTTAAATTATATTTATTTAGCGAGCAAGTTCATATTAAAGTTGCAAGTTATATTATAGCAAAGGTGGTATAAAATTTGTATTGTATTTTGAATATTAGTTGTTAAAAATATATTTGTCAATTATATATTATGCAAACATAAATACGGATATATACCTAATTTTCGATGAGTCATTTGCAATAAGTCCATGATAACTAGTTAACAAATAAACTGTTTAATTATAAAGTTAAAATAATGTTTTTAATTATCAGGCGAATATACCAATAAATAATCTTAAAATAAAGTTTTAATATTAATCGTATGAAAAACTGGTGATTCAAATTAACTCATTAATAATAACAAATTAAAATATTTTTTTATATATGTACGTATTAACTTACTTCACAATATTCTTTCAATTTATTGAGTTCACAATGCACAAGTTTGACCATTTGTTTGAATTATACTTATTTTAAATGGATTTTATTAAAGGGCTAAAGGGCTAAAGTTAGTTAATGATGAATTCTATATATTATATTGAACCAGATTTCCCGAAAATAAATGCTTTAAGAAAAAAAATGAAGCCAAAAGGAAAGAAAAATATATTTGTAGAAAATAGTTATATGTAAAAGTATAAAATCCATTGGATGAAAATATAAACAATTTATTAATTACAAAATTTTATGATACATAAAAATGACAAATCATTTTGTTTTTCCTCAATGTCTAGCCTGCTTGATTCCCAACATATTATGTATATTATAAATTTTGGACGATAGTATAAATTGATTCATATGTATTTTTTTCTTTTATTACGATTAGAAATATATAATTTTTTTATTTGCTCTAAAAGTTACATAAATCTTTATATTTAATAATAATCTTTATATTAACGTATTTTACTTGATTTAAGCAGCTTGCTTTTTTTATAATGCAATTCATTTTGCATTTTAAATTTACATTATTTATATTGAATTAAATTAATATTTGATTGAAATATTGAAAATATCAATTAGTGTTATTTTTTGTTTAATTGTATGAAATAATTCAAAAAAAGAAACAGGAATTCAATTATAAAAATTACCAGATAACCAGAAAATAAATGCTTTAACGAAAAAAAATTAATGTCAAAAAGAAATAAAAATGGACGGATTTTATTATTTTGTTAGACGGAAATGTGAATTCAGCCAAATTGTAAAATATAATTAAATCCTTTAACAACATGTATAATCGATCTGCTCAAAACCTTCCTGGAAATTCTGAATTCTAGGAAATTAAACAGATAAATTTTGCTCTGGATTCGGTTCAAAGTAAAACCAAAGTAAATGATGCTTATAAACTAGACAGTGAAATTTCCGAATCAAACGATAAAATTAACCTAGAAGATCCAAATCAATTATTAAAAAAGGGATAGTGCAAAGGAATTAGCCATGTATCATACAAAATGAATCCATCGAGCTTGAACATTTAATTTTCGAAATTTTGAAGTCCCATAGGTGTAATCATTAGCCCATAAGTGAACCCTACTAATGATTTAATGTCCATAATTGTATTCGCTTATGTCCGATTTTTATGAAATAAGTTTACCTAATAACCGTTTATGTGTAAATGACAAAAATGTAAATAGGGCATAAAGGTCACATTTATTTCACCTACTATTAGTATAGGAGGACTATTTGAAAAATATTGTTTCCGAACACATTAATGCTTTGTAGCAATATGATCTAAAAATGAAACCCACATTTATGAAAAATTGAATATGTATACACGATTTACAAATGTACATATTGATTTTAAGGATTTCTATTATATAAAGATTCGCACAATAGCAAATCGGTTCAACAATGTGCGTCTATACGATTTATTGATTTCCCGTCTATTCGGATTATCTGTAGTAATCCACTAGAAATTTCTATTCTCTCTTTTGTGAATTTCAAACCCCTATTAATATTTCATCATATGTCATGCTCAATGCTCTTCTACAAAGCAACTGTGCAAATATGCACTTTTTCCTTGTTTATGTAAATA
This sequence comes from Ctenocephalides felis, assembly GCF_003426905.1. Classification (NCBI taxonomy): domain Eukaryota; kingdom Metazoa; phylum Arthropoda; class Insecta; order Siphonaptera; family Pulicidae; genus Ctenocephalides; species Ctenocephalides felis. The sequence goes on from NW_020537758.1 coordinate 52,224,307, forward strand.
TGAAAAATAGTAAAAAATGTTATTACTTCCAATCAAATTTAAAATGCATATTTTTGTGTATTCAAATTGCACATGACTTTCTCTTGATCTTTTTTTACAAATTTACGTTAGTTTTTTCACAAAATATTCGGAGGGGGATGTTTTGTGTGAATTTAGTGAAATTTATTGGTTTTGGATTAGATACGAGGGCTGCGAGTAATGCGATTTTTGCTAACGAGATTGTATTTTATAATAGATAATATGCCATCATATACATTTTTTGAGTATTTTTGCCTTTTTCGCATTCTATTGTGTTTTGATTTTCACACTATTCATAAGCAAAATTGAATAGGAGTGGCTGGAACCATAACTAATAAATATGACAGGATGATAGTTTTTTTTCGATATTATGGCATATTTTGTTAACTTTATTGTCTAATATCTATTGTGTTACCCAGTTTTTTGTGAAAGCGCTTTTTTGGATGATATCGGATATTTATTCATATTTATATAATAATCTATAACTCATTTTTGTATATATACGATTATATAAGAATTATATATAAGATAAGAATTATATATAGAGTATATATAAGAATATATTCTTTATTAAATTTCTTAAGTATCTTAGAGATATCATATATAAAGTTTCAATAACGAATAAAATTTTACACGAAATATTTAAATAAAACTTTACTTTCAAACTTTCATTTCAAACCTTGTTAAACTATTGTTATTGCTTTCTTATTATTAATGCATATATAGAATATATTAATGATATATGCACGCATCTTAAAGTTTGTTAAAGATTTGATACTGATTTAATTTAATTAATTAATTAATTAATTAATAATTAACTATACTTTATTGCATATTCACATTATAATCAATTTCAATCATTTATTTATGAACGATGTTAAATTTATTGAAGCTTTCATATTATTTACCTTGATATCTTTATTGTAATGCAACTTTAAATACTAATTATAAGGAAATGATTAAGTTCAAATTTATTGATATATGTTTTTAATTGATCTTTAAAATATATTTAATATATATATTTAATCTTATACAATAATTTTTAGATTTATTCTTCTTAGATTGGAGCGTATATGGAGTATGGTATTAGATAGCCATACTTAATTTTCTATTTAAATTTTAGTGATCTTATTATCAAATTTCACATAATTTATTATATTTATTGTGAACGAATAAAGTTGTTACTGTTAATTCATATTTTCGATGAAAAAATCACTATTATTTGCGAAGTCAATAATGAATTCAATATAATATTTTAATATATTTCATTTTTTTAATATAATTCATTTTTTTATTTAATACGATAAGCAAATATATATATACGATATAAAAATTATTTAAATTTTCACGAATCGCATTTTCCTTGAAATTTGATTGCTATAAGTTAGTCCAATAAGCAGCTGTAGCATTCGGTATAACAGAATTTTTTCGTTTAATTTATAAAAAAATTAAAAAAATTTTCTATTTAAATTCTAGTGATCTTATTAAATTTTACATAATTTATTACTACAGATTAGACACAATCTGGAAAAGCGCGACTAAACTTAAATATTTATGATAAAATCACGAAAAATCATTGTGATTGACGACTATAATCGTCATAAAATAGTGGCTGAATGTTGTGTATTGACGTGCATATTCGTCATGCGTATAAAACAATGACCAATTGTTATTTAAATTGAAATTTGAAGCAAATACTGAAGTTATTTTGAAAAGTCAAGTTGTTTAGAATATTTTTAAATTGTACAAAATTAGTAGTTAAAAGTGCATTTTACTTTTAAGCCATGATTTTCCCAAAAACTAAATAATCAATAAAATTAATATATTGAAATAATATTTTCTACTGTTTTGTATGAAAATGTAGTAATGTCTTTTTTGAAAAATTTTTAACTCATTTTATTTAGCAATCAGAAATACATAAAGATTCCTATGAGCTAAAATGACAATTGGCTACTGCGTAAAAAGTCTAAGCTCTCTCTTAAAAATAAATTGGTGCTATATAAATCAATCATTGAACCAATCTGGACCTACGGAATTGAGCTCTGGGGATGTGCTTACAAATCAAATATAGCTATAATGCAGAGCTCAGTCAAAAATTTTACGTACAATTCTTAATTCTCCGTGGTACGTAACAAATGAAACCATTCACAGCGACCTCAACATAAAAACGGTGCAATTAACGTTCAAAGAATTAAAGGAAAAATACAAACGCAAACTGGACTCACATTCGAACCCATTAATAGTTGACATTACTCAACCTTTTGGTATAAGGAGAATTGTTAAACTGAGAAGATCTCATTGGAGCTCTTCTTAGGCATCGCTCTTAAATATTGTCATTTTATTCAATTTTGTAAGACAAATTTTTAGTTTATTGATATATGATTGTGATTGACGAATATACGCATCATGAGCTCGATTCGAATGTCACAAAACGGAGGAACAGTGCGCACAGTTTGATTTGCCACAGTTAGCTGGTTAAATGTTTTGAAATGGTTTTTCAAAGGTTTAAAAAATTCAATTTCGAATCAATTAAATTTACCGTATATAAATTAACTTCAGATGTTAAGAACATTCAATTTTAATATGTGACGTAGGTCAAAAAGGTTGATTTCTCCTGCCTTTTCATCCGCCACACGCTTGGAGCTTTTGCCGCAATCGGAGCAGACAGGGGCGGGTTGCTGCCACTCGACGGACGGGACATAAATTAACCGGGTAGCACTGGGAACTGTGATTTAATAATAGACAAAGGGCTAGAAAATTTTATCAAAATATAAACCAATATGAGCACTAAATGATTTTCTCTAATATTGCTTTATAATTGAACATGGTTTATTATTCCAAACATTAATGCATTTTTATAATAACTACTATTCGAAGAACTATCTGTCGTCATTATAAGTTGTATTGAAAACACAAAAAAATAACATTAAAACTCTTATTTTATACTTTCATAATAAACTCCATTTTCCGGGAAGTTAAAAATACATAATTAAATATCTATAATAAGCGTCACCAATTTCTGTTGTGTTGTGTTGCATGTGAGTCAACGATACCTGTGAAAATAATAATAGTTAATAAAGTTCAGTTTATTTTTTTCTATTAAATTTCCGTAGGTTAAGTTATAGTATGTATGTTTGTATGGATACAATTACTTGTCGACGTTTTCGGGAGCACCGGTTAACTGATTTGAATTTATTAAGGCCAAAGTTGGTCTAACCATTCGGAGATACGAAGCGGGGCGCAGAAAATAGAAATCGAATTTTTAAGAGTACGGAGCATTCGATTTGCATGATTCGAAAACCATTTAATTTGTAATAATGGAGGGAAGTGGTTTTTAGTTCATTCTGGGCTAAATTTGCAAAAATGGCAGTTTTTGAAAGATTAAAGCATCCGATTTGAATGATTCAAAAAACCTTTTGCTTGTATTGTCGAAACGATCATTTTAGGTGAAAGCCATTTTAAAATTGTTATTCTTTTTTTGATTATCGAAAATGATTCAGTTATTAATTTTAATTTTAGCTAAATTTCCAAAGCGTACTTATATAGTTGAGCTAAATAATTTAAACTTTGCAATTCAGTTTATATAATTCTTATAAATATGAGAATGAACGAACCTCCTTTATTCTAACTTCGCTGGATTAATTTTTGTTTATTCTCATGGAAACTTATAAATGCCATCGTCAATGTCATATTAATGGAACATTTCTCTAGGAATCGGGAAGTTCCAGCATTTTGTCTTAAGACACGATGGCATACACCACTGGTTTACTATTTTCTTTATTAAGTCAGAAGAAAAATAGTTCATTATTAGTATACAAAACATAATGTATTGTACTTATGAAAATATGTGTTAAATTGCACCTAGCTTGCGCACTACGAGTAGGGAAAGCAATGCGTTAAAACGAGGCGTTATTGCCCGACATCCAGCATTACGTAAGCAGTAAATCGCGGCTTGTTTAAAATTCACTACTCGCTTTTCGTACTGATTTATGGAAATCAGTTACTGACAAAATAATAGTAGCTAATTTTAAGCTTACATTAAATACAGATACCACTATAAATTGCAACTTCACAAATTTATTTATATATTATAGCTAAATTCGTGTCAGTCGAAAGGGCGTATAATTTAATGATATTTGTAAATTTGTTAAATATGTAAGAGTTGAAATATTGTTAAATTATTTGTTATTATATTTTAGCTATAGGCAGTTTTTTAAAAAGAATGAAATAGTCAGAGGTAAAAAATGGTAAAGTCACGATTTTGGACACTTTTTGGTAATGTCTCCTGCTTTATTTCTTTAAGACTCATTTATATTTGAAAAAAAATGCACAATCTTATATTACGATGAGCAAGAAGTAAGGTAAGACAAAAAACTTATACAGGAACAGGGCTACTAGTTTAGAGATTATGTATATACATATTTAATAAAAAAAGAGACATATTTACTAAAAACGATACAGCTCAATATTGTAATTGTAATGTTATAAATTTTTAATAATAATATTTTATACTTCTCATTTCTAATATTTTAATTATCATCAATTTCTTTGAATATTGTTCATTAGGATATCTATATATTTTGGTATTAATAGAAATCCTAATAACGGAAAATAACTAGTACCGAAACGTCGCAAGTGAATATTACTTTCAATAAACTGTTTTTTTAGAATTTATTTGATTTTAATAAGTTTTAAATACAATTCGCTATTTCTATCGGATGATTTATATTGCATTCTTTATAAAAAAATAATTACGTAATAATTCTTTGTTTCAACTTTTTTTTTTCTGAATAAATCAAATTAAAATCAGCACAAAAATCGGTTCCTGCAAAATGTCATGTTTTCTCTGCACGCGAAATCTTCTATCTTCAATCTAATAAACTACCAATTACTATATAAAAATTATTTTCAATATGTTATATGTCCAAATATTTATCATAATAAAAAAATAAAGAATGGTTATCATCTAATCTTCTTTTGTTATTGATAATTTCTGAATGACTTTTATACTTTTGTCACTGAATTTAATTTGTTAGTTACAGAAAATTTATGTTCATATATAAATATATTAATTCGAATTTTCTTCAAATAACTTACAATTATTGCTTACTCAAAATATACGATCCGAAGTGTATTTATGTATTATATAGCTCATAAAAGTTATTTTAAGAAGTTCATCAATTACAAAACTCTTTTTCGAAACATAATTTCCTGTCTGTAATTTCTACGAAACTGTTCCACTTTTATAAAAGAAAATGATTTTCCGAGATTATGACGTCTAATGTTGTTAATCTCCTAAAAATAGCATATATAAATTGAAAAGTGGATTGGAAATAAAATAGTGTTTATTTATGTCGTCGCAGAATTAGTTATATTTTATCATTCTGAACAATATGGTAAAAAAGCAATTCAGACAATATCTGGAGAAATGGATGATAGATCTTTAATAAATAGTAAAAAAAATATTTAAAGAATGCTAGAATTGAGAAGTAAAAAACCCGCCAGTCGGATCTACAAGCTTAAAACTTGTAAATTTTCTTATTAGAATTTCATATTTAATTTAATATATGTTTATGTAACGTTTGTTATTCAGATTATTTTTAGCTATGCTAAACTCATAGATTAATTAAATAATTCAAAATCTATTCTGTGAGAAAAGGCAATGAATTTTTTTTTCATTTGATTATATTTACATTTGTAACCATCAGACTATTTTTTATGATGTAGTAGCACCATCTTGATTCTAGAATATATTTTTGATTTGGGTTTTATTTCAAATCTTTTCTGAAATTAGTGCTTTAATTAAATTTCAAGAAAATTATTAAATATTTTATAACTTAAACACCTAATTGAACAAATTCCTTTATATAAGAATTGGAGCACTGCTCTATGTTGATCGCAGACCTAGTTTTTGAATAACATTCACAAGAATCTGAAGGCTTTTGAAATATGGTGCAAAAAAGTAATGAATTAAGGAATTAAAAAAAATATTGAATACAACTGAGGTAAAAATTCAAATTTTATGATCTACACAAAAAATATATTTCCAAAATATGTTGCCTGCAGTTTCCACAAAAATTCATCTTACACGGACAAAGTAAAGTCTATTCTATAAAATATATTTTTGATTTTGGTTTTATTTTTAATCATTTCTGAAATCAGTGCTTAAATTAAATTTCAATAAAATTATAAATTAGTTAACTAATCGTTGAACAAATTATTAATTGTAATGAAAGATATAGTAATTTTTTGTATGAGAATATAATGCGGTATTTGTAGCACTTTTCTATGTGGATCAGAGACATGGTTTCTGAGTAAGATCCATAAGAATCTGAAGTTAGACAGATTGATAAAATTTGCAGATGAGTAAGTTTTGTAAAGAGTTGGGCTAATGAAAATGAATCGTAATCAACCCATATTCATTGATAAAGAAAAATATTGCCCTTATTGATAACAAAAAAGCTGTTAAAACGGAATTTATATACAACGAAAAATAGTTTCAAATGCGTTCAGATCGCAGCCCTGTTTTTGGGCAAAGTACAAATATCAATTTACTGCAATTAATGATTATTTTTTAATTATCAATACATATTTTCAATCGAACTATATTTATTTTCATATAACACATACTGTTTATTCTGAATATTTCAATACCAATATTCACAATAAAAATTATATTTCATACGAGATATAAACTCCATGCAATATCGCTTATAAAATTAATAATTTATCTCACATAATACTATAATATTCTAGTTTCAATAAAAGCAAGTTGCTCTTATGTGTTTATTGCTCGTTTAATTGAAAAAGCAGTTAGTTTTTATTAGCTGTACTTTATAACAGCTAAGCCTTTGACTCTGACAGAATTGCGAGGTGTATACACAATTTACTACTTTGGTTCGGATTTAGCATGATGAGAAAAGCTGCTTATCCGGTCGACGCACAAATAGTGAAATAGCTGGTGAATAAATTATAATTAGAATGTATTTAACTAATTCATACTATATTTATTTTTGCTATTTATTAATTGTAAGTTTTTGTAAATTTTTAAAATTTGCAGGTTCATATTATTTTAGTCCACAAAATATAGAGGAATAAATCTTAATACTTGTTTGTTTTAGTTATTTGAACAAACTTTATTTCTAGTAAAAGTAAAAATAAATATAAACCTTTAAACTCCATAAGGAATGGTAATAGACTACTTCCAATCATTATATGTGTAATATTAATTACACATATAATGATTGGATTTAATGATCACAAACTTCTGTTATATTAGATATTAATTATTATCTATACAGATCTAAAATTCTATCTGTATTGATTACAAAATTCCGAACCTTCTCAGATACTAATTTCGTGTTGCAATGATTTACTTAAAAGTAACCAATTTCTTGATTTCCCAGGGATTTCTTGATGATTGTTTAATTTTGTTGTGGGCATTAGGTTTATAAAAAGTGAATCAAATTATTAGAAAATTAAGTTTTTATACTTACAATTGGAATGAATAGTTGAATATGGTACAGTTGAAAGAGAAGTCTTTTATAATGTTGTTAATTAAACTTTTTAGATAAACTTATTACCTCGACATCCCATTAATGCTTTGACCAGTTTGACAATTTTATCAGATGTATGGGAATTTAAGTTGTTCAGTTGATTGTGCTTTTACAATAATGTTTCGGAAAATGTATCTAAACATCAATATACCAACAAATAGTGACGATATAACATCAATTGGATGGTGAAAAACAGGTTCTGCCAGAATAAAAATGTTTATTTAAAATATTTCTTTGTAGTTAGGAGAGAAGGATCAATGATGATATTTTCAACCATGTATTTGTCTTTGAGTAGTTTTAGTAAGAAATTTATCTCAACATGTCAAAAAAAATTATCCCAACATCCAGTTTATAAATGTAATATGAGAATTATAGTATAACTCTGCTTTGAGCTATCTGTCTACTAGATTTTTTCATAATATTGCGAAAATATCAGACTTTGCCTTCAACTAGCTGTCTACTACATTTTTTGTACTATCCCACAAAAAGGTTAAGCCCAATGGTTGTACTACTTTGAAACTTAAACGCCGCAAAATATATGACTTTTTATCTTACTTTATCTTTTATCTGACATTGTGTTTAATTGCTGTATTTGATATTTTGTAGTTGCCTTACCTGTAGTAATTTGTATAGTTCATTGTTAATTAGATCTGTTGGAACAGTCGTAATATTGAACGAATAAACGAAGTCGCAGTTTAAACATCATCTTACTTCTTTTGAGAAATATTAATGTTTTCTCTATAGATGCCACAATGAATTTTTTAAGAAGATAATAAGATAATAAGAATTTTTATTGTTTGCAATAAAACAGAGCAGAATAAGATATTTTATGAGTTAAGTGCTATTTATCGATTACATAGGTACACAAAATAAAAAAGTTGTCTGTATTGCGGGTGCGACATATAAGTAAGAATTTGGGGTAGAAATGCAAAAAAACGAGAAAAGTAAAAAAAGCGACAAAATTTTCGATCTTGTTTTTTGAAGTAAAACTTCTTTAGGCGCGACTAGTGTAAATCCGTACAAATGCAACGGAAGTGGGTTACGGCAGAGTCGAGTGCCAATGATTCATCATTCGCTCTCGATGGTATCATTTCTATACGGGCTGATTGCGATTAGTCGTCGCGAATGTGAATAGAGATCTGTCGTTGTATGCGTACCGGCATCAATGTTGTATGCGTACAGATATCAACAAGCAAATCGACATAGATAAATACACATTTTAAAGTTACATTGTAGTATAAATCTTGATTTAATGAAAAATGCATGAATCAGAAGAATATTATACTCTGTTCTTCGAAAATAATAAAACAAATTAAACATTTGTACTAAACGTAAGTTTATTTGTCTATTTCTATATTATTCGTTGTTTCTATAAAACTTTGAAGTTATTAAAATGGAAAATATTTTTTAAGCAAGACATATATTACAGCTAAGAATGAGATTATATCGTCGGCGAAAAAGTAAAAAAAAAGATACAAGCAGTCAATGAATGTATGTTAATTTTAATTACATGAAGTTCTTCAAACACAATTACATGATACGTGAAGTTGCGAAAACAATATTTGTTTAGGCGTTGTTTAACATAATCCGAGTGAATGTGTGTGAACGAGTATTAGAGAATTTATAAATCAGCAACTACTTCATTTCCCTAATGGAGGTTCATTTCGAAATGCTAATTACATTGACAAACTGATCATGTCATATTTGAAGTATGGCTTCAATTACATTATTGTTTTTAAATATTATACATATTTTCAATGCTATTATAAATATATAATTTATAATTTATCATTATATAAATGTGTATAATGGTTGACACTAATAAATGTGTACAACCCTAGTGTTGTCATATTACTAAAGAACATTATTCATAATTGTTATATGATGTATTTATTTTTACTTAACTTATATTTGCTACTTTGTACAGTAATAATAATTGAAATATAGTGCTACTGCGGACTAATATAACTAAAGCAAAACTCAAATTTTATTATTCTAGTTATTTTTTTTTTGCAAAAACTTTTGCCTCGAGGTATGAATGAAATAATTTCTCGGTATATAATTAACCGAGTTTGAGGCGCTAAAAGCGAATACCAGAACACTATAAAATACTTTCACGAATATGCAAGATCGCTTACATATTTAATAACACTGCAAAACTTATGTTATTAGCAGTTTTGCACGTAGCTTTTCTGCTATAATAGAATATTCTGTACAGGTAACATTCTGAAAATTACGGCGATGTTCCAACGTGCATGTGGTAACATAGTAGCACATTTATGGATGTGGTAAAATAATAGCAGAATGCTCGTGCAGCACATTTTCTTATGTGTTTTTTATATTCTGAAACAATATTTTTAAAGACTAATATTTTATGTAATGAGATAAAATGCATTTAGTGTAATATTTGCCTTTAAAAAATTGAAATGCTAATGCGTAAGCCGTAAGCTAATACTCCAATAATTCATTTTTTCATTACTAATAAATTTTACTTATTAGATTGGTGAGGCTTCATTTCTTCATTAAGTAAATGCAATTTCAGTAAGAATTAATATTAAAACAATGACTGGTATTTGACTTTATGATCAAAACTAGCGGGGTGCATGGCATCGTGCCTTAAAGCAAATTGCTGGAACTTCCCGTACCGTAATTAACATACACACATACACATATACACACATACACAGATAAACACACACACATACATCCATTTTTTCTAAGGTATGCCAAAATATTCATAAATCTTTTAAACGTAAAGATATATAAAAATTTTCATTTTCGTTTTTTTGCGATTACTATAACTTACTCTACGGGAAGTTAATTATATTAGTTTGCCATATAAATTCATTATTGTATTGGATAGAAAAATACCATATATAAATTTCATTTATATCAATACGAAATGATTTGATTAACAAATATTTCCGAAAATATAAGCTTAAATTTAAACCCACTGTAACAAGCCCTATTATCCATACATAATACAATTTTATGATTTAAATTCTATGCCAAAATTATTTTCATTTTATACAGAAATACATTGTTTGACCCAGATTTAATCTGCAAATAACGTGTATTATTAAAATGTATTTGTTCACATCAATTCGCGTGCCAAAAAATAACTATATTAATCTGATTAACATTTTCCAATGCGGATAAATTTTTGTATAGAAAATTTTAAACTGATTTTGTACGATGTAGCAAAATACGAGATAGTAGAATGTGAAAACAAAGCAGTGAAAATTAGCTAATTGTATTTATCTGGTTATTTATATAAAACGAGTAAAGTAATGTCTATTATAATAAAGTTCAATAAATATATTTAATTTATTGAATAATACACGTGTATGATAGTATAAGTGAATTGTGAATGAATAGTATATACATGCTAGTTATTTTATGAAAATCAGGTACATGAACAATAGCATATAGACTATCGATAAATAGTTTGTATGAAAAAGTAGTAAATGAATATTAAGAAAATAAAAAAAAATAATGAATACAACTGGGGTAGATATTTTGATTTTTGGATAAAATATTATATTAGGTTAAATTCTGATATAATTTTATTAACTTCCCTCGGTGAGGACTAGTGTTTATCAATTTTACGCGACGATCAGCCAAGCCGTTTCTTTGTAAATAGGAGAAAAATGAAAAAAAAAAATCATCACGTTTTATCTCGCATTTCTAAATCGATTTTGAAAATTCAAAAACTATTCGAAGGGTGTTGGTTGGAAATATTAATTAGTTTGCTGATTGCCGTACTGATTAGTTTTTGGTAAAGATCGGCCAGGCCGTTTTCTTGTAATAAAATGTTTAAAAAAAAATTTCGACGATTTTTGTGATTTTTTTTTACGTTAGATACCACAGTCTTATAAATCATACTAAAATATAACGGCCCTACAAGTCGTTTAATTGTAAAAATTCGTCAAACTTTAGTTTATTAGTTCAATGTTGAAAATTCATCAAAGTTTGAGAAAATGTTATAGTCAAAATTTGTGTTAAAAATGCTTTTGTGATGTAATGAGTCAAACATTATCAATTCGTTAAAATTTAAAATTATAAGCTACAATTTTAGGGCAACAAGCAAGTGTCTGTGCAATATAATTATTATAATTATAATTAATTTAAATGTGTTTAAGAAATTTCTATTCGAAATTGCAGTTAAAACTTTATCTAAATATTTAATTTATTATTTATTTAAATTTAATTAAATTAAGTCAATTCTTACTTATTTAATTTTATTTTATATTTATAATTAATTTCTTATTCTTGTATTTTTTAATTGATCTCAAATAATAAAACTGGCAAAACACTTAATCAAAAATCATGTTATTGTAATTATAATTTAATGATCAATACAAAAAATTATATTTTCATTTTCATTTAGTCATACTAACACAAATTTATTTTATAAATACTGGAATATTATTTAAAGTAAAGCCCTATTATAGAAAAATAGCATATTTAAATTTAGTTTGAATGTGCTATTTTGGTATTTCTGTTTGCAATGACCAACTTATATTTAGAAAGGTAGTAATTTTTTTTAAGGTGAATTTGATTTTTTGATAATATTTATATTTTATTTTTTACATATTTAATTTAATTTTATATTTACAATCAATTTTTTGATTTTTTGATAATATTTCTAGTTTATTTTTTTTTACATATTTAATTTAATTTTATATTTACAATTAATTTTTTGTTCTTGTAGTTTTCAATTAATCTTAAATAATCAAACCGCAAAACACTTAATCAAATATCATGTTAATATGTAGTATAAATAAATAAATAAATAAATATAATTATATCTTGAAATAATAGCATCACGATGATAAATTTAAGTAAATCATCATATGTCAACCTTCATTTATAAGGTGTTTCATTTTAATTTAACCCAACGGCAACATTACAACTTTTTTTTCTATGTCACTCAACAAATATATAACACACCCGTTTGCCAAAAAAACTGCCAAAACTCACAATACCTTCACATGGTTTTATTTTCATTACCGAGATAAACACGAGTCATCCTCTATTGTACAGACTATATTATGTACCGTATTTTCTTAATTGGTGTTCTGCAACATAATAAAAACCATGCAAAAAAAGTACTGAAATCGGTCTGTTGGTCGGATGTCTGTCAATTTTAATAAATGAATTCAGACTACGTGAGCATAATTTTCTCGTAACCGTATTATATGAAGTGTAGTGGATGTTTCCACTCGATGACAATTATTGTCATCGAAAAACTAATGGTCTGATGCACCATATGGGGTCCCAGAAGTGAGATGATGGCACGAAAGCGTTGACTTGCACCTATCAACATCACATGATATGATAATGCATTTTGAATTTAAATAATGGAATCAGTTTAATTTCAGATTCAGTTAGTGAAAGCTTACCAAAAAAACATAGTATCACTAGCTTGTTATATCAGCACACTGCGTACAAATGATATCCTAGGGATGATATTCGCAGTTTCCAATCAAGAATTCATATATTTTTCCCAAAATTCCACTTTGTAACGTTTTAAATTAAAGTGATTGTAAAAATAGATAGTAAAATGTACCGTCAATATCATTAATGAGAAAGTAGAAGGAAATATAAGGAATTGCAAGGCAAGGAACAAGCCACGAAAATGCAATTTTTCAAACTTGATTTTCACTTTGACAAATATGGAAAATTGGTGTAGCTAGTACTCACACTATAATAATAATGTTTTTGTTTTGTGAGAAGTAATGTTTTTAATATTTTAATATTCTCTACTCATTGAAAATTTTAATAAATGTGTGTTTTTTGTTTTTTCTCATGATGAACATCTTGTGTATATATTATACATGTAATGCATTTTGGATTTAAAAAAAGATTTAAGTTTTTATTTTTTATTTTTTACTAAATGCGCGAATTTTTAATGGATCTTGCCAATGCATTTTAGTACATTTTTAAAAAATAGGATTAATCTAAGCCGACGAATTTTAATAATTACATATTCATTGTTTATCACATAGTCTTTATTTTAGAAAACTAAGGGCAATTTTACTATTATTCTTTACTGTAGATCTAAAAATATTATTTCGAGTTACGGTTTCGAAGATTAAATGAACAGATATTTTATAATAATGAGTATTATCGGCAATATACGAAGTATAGCACTGTTTGACTAAAACTTAAAAGCTCATAATTACCAAAGTGCATGTGACGTATTTTCTAATTTTTTTTCTGACAATTATAATTAATACTGTCACCCCATTTTGGCTTAATGTTGAGTTCTGGGTTATATAGGAGAGCTAGGGGATTTTTGTAACATTTTTTTTATTTATTATTGCGATCTAGGCAAAAACGATGGACAGTTGCTGTAATTATTCTTCTAACGAATCAAGTAAAAATAATTCCACAACTGTTGTTCATTACACAATTAATCAATTACACAATTCTAGAAAAAGTGTAGTGTTAAAATTTACCCCGTATTTGAACATCTACCGGGGCAAGTAATATCGACAGAAAACGATACCTCTGATAATTTGCTCCTTACTCATTTTTAAATAAATTTACTTGTTTCTAAGTAAATTTAAGTACAATTTACTCACTAGTTGTAACATCTATCGGGGCAAGTAGTAACGACAGAAAACGATATCTCTGATAATTTGCTCCTTACTCATTTTTAAATAAATTTACTTGTTTCTAAGTAAATTTAAGTACAATTTACTCACTAGTTGTAACATCTACCGGGGCAAGTAGTAACGACAGAAATCGATACCTCTGATAATTTGCTCCTTACTCATTTTTAAGTAAATTTACTTGTTTCTAAGTAAATTTAAGTACAATTTACCCACTAGTTGTAACATCTACCGGGGCAAGTAGTAACGACAGAAAACGATACTTCTAATAATTTGCTCCTGACTCATTTTTAAGTAAATTTAATTCTTCTTTTACATACATCATCGGAACTATTATTAATACAATTAAAATATATTAAGTTTCTTATAATATACATTTTTATGATAAATCAACCTAAACTGCTATTATTATAATTATACAAATGAAACATATAATTTCTTCTGTGACACAATTTACTAATGCTTACATGTTACAAAACTATATATTACATTCAATATTTTTCACTTGAATCTGTACATAATTCTAGTATGTTACAACTAGCCTCCAAGGTATTGTTTCAACTAACCCCAGGTGTGACTTTTTCACATTAATCAAGATAACTATTTAATCAATTTAGAAATCACAAAAATTGTTCCACATTATCAAAGATAGATAAATTTGAAACGAAATAAGGTATATAAAATTTAAAATTAGTCGATTTTAAATAAGCAAACCGAAATGTTATGATAGATCAATTTTAAATTACCCCAAAAATATCGGACCTGCACAGTTCTGTTAATTGCGTCAGTCTGCGGGACAGTAGCCGATTACAATATTGTGCAGAACGGTTTACATGTTATTAATAATATTATTAATAATATCTAATTATAAGACAAAAAAATATTTAATATCTTTGAAGATCCTATTGAAAAACTCTTGCTACTAGTTACCCCTCTTACAGAAACCCCCTAACTCCTCTATATATGTGTAATTTATTAGAACAATGTATTTATTTAATTCTAATACAAATTAAATATTTTTTGTTCGATTCCTCAACATCAAACATTCATTATTTGAACAATGGCTAAATGAAATGGAATCGTATTAGTGGGTAGTACTTATGTAACGATGTAAATTACTTAACGTCTATTATTCGGCCGTCATTAACAAGCAGAGAACAAATGTATTGTCTCTGATATTATGTTGTTTGAAGCCCTTTCCTAATAATATGTGTTCATTGTGTTAGTTCATGAATATTAATTTGCATGTGTGAAGCGTGTTTCCGGGTTTATTATTCGCTTTTATTAATTGTAGGTACTCTTATATCAAGTTCAGTTTGATCTTGAATTTTGTCAGAAGTATTTTGTTTGGTAAGTGGACTTTTGTTAATGTGAATACAAGTTTTTTATATATAATTAGAAGTTGAAACAAACAATGTTTCGTCTTAAAGTAATTTTGTTACATGATTTATATATTAAGATAGTGTAATTTGATTATTTTTATCTAAAGAATAGGGTAGGGCGGGGCACAAAGGTCCAATTTGACTTTGAGCAATTATATTATGAAAGCCAAACCAAAATATCACAACAAATAACACATATCAAACAAACAACTATCGGACTATGTTCAGGAAAACTCAAAGCTAATTCAACATTGTAGAAATGTGGTTTTTTGCTAATTTCTCAAAAATTTGTCACCTGGTCTTTTTTACCTTATTAGCGGGGTGAAATTGAACAGCCAAAGGGGCAATAAGTCTAATGTTTCATTTTTAATTTTAAAAGGATTTTATGAAATAATATCTACTATACTCAAGCAATGCAAGATATAAATTTTAATAACTAATAATTGAATTTATTTCTTGTAAAATAACTAATCTTACCTGAATTCACATTTTTATTTACTACTTTTTATTGTTTTACCTTTGACAAGGTAAAGGTTTAGTTGGTTAGTTTTATCCCACCCACGTGTGAGCTTTTACATAGATTATATAAAAAAAGCTATTGAATATAATTTAATATTGACAATGCATATGACGAGCATTTAATTCAAATAATTAAATTACGTACACTTTAAACTTAAAAATCAATAAAAAATAATTTGAATAGCTAATTTGTAAAATAATTTTCTTTTGGCACTATTACCTAATAATTCGAATACAAACTCTACAATTTTCATGTTACTTTACATAGTACTTCACGTTATTTTATATAGCAATTTTCCATTACTTTCATTTACTTTCTTCTACTCAAGGATTTTTTTTTTCAAAATTATCATTTCTTTATTTAAATGTATGGTATGGGTCAATAAACAATAGTATATTTTTCATTTGAATTTGTGCTACTATTGTTATTAAGCATCTAATAATAGAGATTGAAAATTAAGTATGTTTGTGCTATTTGTATGTTATTTGAAATTAAGGAAAAATATAAAATGAAAATTGAAAAGGCAGATAATTAACCAAATATGATTAATTAGCGTGGAATAATTAAATAAATTATTTTTATTTAAATTCTTATTAACAATAATTTATTGTGACTAAAAGATTTAAAGAAAATTCTTATTTTTATCTAAAATTATCATTTTTATGTAAGAGATGTGTATGTAATAGAAATGTACCTAAAAATCTTGTGTGCTTACTTCTTCATATTTTGAATAAATATTTCTAAATTAGGAGTTAGTGATGACTAGATGGATCTTTAATTTCTCCTCATAATTGCTTTGGAAATCCTGTTATTCCTATAACGTAGGCGACTATACGTGGGTTTGCTTTATGAAGAAGATATATATATATATATATATATATATATATCTATATATATATATATATATATGATGAAAGTTTTGTTATATATATATATATATATATATATATAATATAATATAATATATTTGTATTTATATATTCATACACACCCCGTCACAGTCTGCTTCACTCACATAAATTCTGTATCGAATATATTGTTATGTTCAAATATATATAATAAAATTTGTGACTCACTTTACATATGATTAATTATCTTATTTCGTTATGAATTTTTATTCAAATTTATATTGTTAGTTTTAATATAATTGATAAAATATTCATAATGGTTCGAGAGCGTAATACACACAGAAGGGCATGAGTGCGTAATGTGTAAGTAGATATTTTATGGGTTGAAAATGACAATTAATTTAGAATTTTATGCTCCTAATTTTTATTTATATGTGTTTAGACATGATTTCATTTCAATATTAGATATAATTAATATATGATATAAATAGCTGTGATATAAATATATTAACAACACGATTTTTTTTAATTAGTCACATGTATTATTTCGCATAGGTACAAATCAAAATATCTTATAATTATTATCATAAAATAATCACAAAATTTTCTAACAATATTTCAGTCATTTTAATATTACATAGACGATAAACCAAAAGGTACATGAATAAAACTGATTGCAATTAGATTTTTTTTATACAACTATAATAATACAGATCTATTAGTATTTTGTTATTTAACTTTCTTTAGCTTGTAAATTTATTTCTTATCGTATCTTTAGCTTGTAATTTTATACAACTATAATAATGCAGATCTATTAGTATTTTGTTATTTAACTTTCTTTAGCTTGTAAATTAAAAAAAATGGGCTTTAATAAATAAATAAACCTTTAAGAAATAAAAAAGCACCTACCATAAATGAAGTAATAACAAAAACAGCACACAAGTATAGAAACAAGCTAATCAGTCACCCAGTTCATTAGCGAACTCCTTGATAACAGAGAACTATCCCAGAAGATTGAATAGAAAAGCGCCACTGGATTTAAGCCATCCACTATCCTGATAAAAAATGGAAATAACTTAATCATTATTCATAAGAAATTATTTAATAAGTAAATAGTTAAAATAATTATCAATAAAATATTGCGAATTTTATATCCAATGGAAAAACAACTACTGAGTTTTTTTTCAACATGCCCTTGTAGTATACAATGTCCCGTTTCGGCCGACTATTGTAAATTCATCAAATTTATTGAATGTCCTTTACTGGACAGTTGTAAATAAAAGATATAATAAAACAAAATTTTTTTGAACAAACCTGCAATACAGCAAAAAGTTACATGAAGGTAATAATTAACTTCCCGTAGGGAGTTATTGTAATTGGCCGACAATCGAAATTCAAAATTTTTACATTTCTCGACGTTTTGAAGGTTTCTGAACGTGTGTGTATGTATGTATGAATACAAATTTCCAGTCACGTTTTCAGGCGCACGGATCAACCGATTCGAATGGTTCAAAAAACATTCGATTGCTATTGATAGGGAAAAGAGCTGATTAGTTTTTGGCAAAGGCAGGTCCAGCCGTTTCGGAGATTCGGAACAGAGTGTAGAAAATAGAAATCGACTTTTTGAGAGAACGGAGTATTTGAATGATCTAAAAAACATTCAATTAGTAATGATTGGAAAAAGTGTTTATTAGTTTTTGGCAAAGGCAGGCCCAGCCATTTCGAAGATACGGAGCTAAATCTGTAAAAAATGGCAGTTTTTGAGAGAACTAAGCGTCAATTCAAAGAACTTTCTGCTCGTCTTAACAAAATAATTGATTTTGGAAATATATATATATATATATATATATATTTAGTTTTTTTTTGTATATCGAAAATAATTCAGATTTGCAATTCAGTTTATATAATTCTTATAAATATTAGACAATGTTACAATATTTATAATAATCTATTTGAAAACATTCAGAATTCCTCGAACATTTCGTTACGCTACGGCAAGTTCCAGCAATTTGCCTTAAGGCACGATGCCATACACCCCACTAGTTAATATATATATCTATACCACAATATTATTCAGCTTGGGATTTCAAGTTTGCATCAAAAACCTATCTCGATTATTTTTATCAGATTGTCTCTCGTGCAAATGTTCTTCCATCAAATATTATCTCAAACGTTAACATATCATATATAAAACTACATTTTCATTTCATGTGTATTCCTCAGCTCTTTAACTTCTATTCGTCATATTTATAGAAATCAATCACGCGTATCGATAAGGCCAAATCGTGTAATCGAGAATCTTTTGCCCGTGGATATCGCGAGCGCGACCGTTGTTCAGGGGAGACACGTGCGCACTTTTGTGCGTCTCCATCGGCTCGTTTTGTACTCGGACGCGTGATCCGCCGACGCGATGGGGTTGCCGAGCAGCGCACGTGCTTCGTGGAGTTCATGCACACCCCACGCCGATTAATAATAGACTTTCGCGACATACGAACAATGTTTTTAGTAAGTTTATTGTGTTCAGCCACATGCTGATGCAGTTGAACGGAATGTTTAAGATGGGAAAAGTTGGAGTTGAAACTTACATAAAAAATATTTCTTAAACAAGAAAAAATGATTGGTTCCAATGCTGACTCGGCCCAATATTGCTTGAGAGATTGCTATTGCGCCAACAATTTTATTCGTGCGATTTCTATACTATATCAATATGTATCGTACTAATTTATATGGATGCTGTTTACATTATAATGAAAAGAGATATTTGCCTTCAGAAATGCCTAGGGCTCGCCCGTAGGTAAGCGATTAAGAGCGATGGGACCTGAATCAGAGGTCCCGGGTTCGATACCTACTTCGAGCAGCCTGGTGTCAGGCAACAGTGACAACGATTTTCACTTGGAAATATAGATAGCAATATGTTTCCAAGTGAAAATAGCCCTTGCCCGGCATTGCTGCACCAATAAAAAGTCAGCCTTATTAGATTAATTCTGATAACAAAATCATCAAATATGGATGGATTAACCGTTGGGTTACCATCTAAAAAGTACGAAGTAAGGAGAAGTTTCAGCCTAACAGCTCATAGGACGTAAGGTTCTGATTGCTGTTAAAAAATAAAAATAATAATAATAAAAAAAAGAAATGCTTAGTTTCAGAAATATTTTAATGCACTTTCTGTTGTTATATAAGGATTATTCTATTATTGTGAGAGATGAAATCAGTTTTTGGACAGTCATGCAATTAATAAAAAGCCAATATAAATTATCGGTAATTTTTATAACCGATATCTCAGAAACCAACAAAGTTTCCGATTATTTAACAATATTTGTAACTAGAGGGAAAAAGATGTATAACTAGCCATCACCTTGATTCTTACGACGTTGCTGTCAGGCAATGTTTGAAAATCCATAACAAAAGTATTTTCTTTCGTTGTTGATTTTTTTGGTTGTGAGCACTATTGTTTAGTTTACTAGGTACGCATTGTTTAACATGTTACATATGTATTGTAATTTTTAAATTAGATTCAACAGTTTTTTATATAAGCTCTATAAAATATGTGGGTGAGATAAGAAGGACCATCCTTTAACCAGTCAAGGTGTAAATAATAAAAATTAGTAGATAAAAAAATTAGATTAAGTTAACAATATTTTATATAAATTAATAGTTATTTCAAGCCTGCTGATGAATATTTCTCCCGAATTTCTAGATCAAGTTATATACAAATGTTACCTTTATGAAAATTTGGCTATGAAATTTATATTTTATATTGGTTGTATAATGTAGCTATTAGTTCGGAAAATTCCTATAAAATTAAAAATAGGAAATTGGAACTGTTTGTTTTCTGTCTGTCCCATTTCATTCCGCCTATGGGTAAAATTATAAATATATACATTTAATTCTGCTTTATTTAATAACTATATATTTTGCTTTCATAAACGTAGGTATTTTTTTATCCATCGCCTTCTAAATTCCACATTTAATAATTTATTACAATTAACACATAATTTTCTGGAAAATAAAAATTATTTAATTATAGTTCTTTAATTTTATTCAAAATATATTGTAAATCTTCGAGTAGTCCAATAAATGGTTTATTTTTTAAGTGGAACAAAATATTCTATATTTCATCACCTAACGACCTATTATTTGCAATGATTTACATGAAATATTTGAAATAATATTCAATATTTAATATTGGTAAATTAAATAAAATTGGTAAATAAATGATTAAATAAAGCACTCGACATAACCATGATATTATTTCAAACTATAAAAAGAGTTTCCTAAACTAAAAAATATATCTAAATCTAATAGAACATTTCAAAATCATGGTAGCCACACATAAAATGAATTGCTCAACAATTTGTCATATCGTATAATCACATGTGATTAGGAATTTTCCACCAGGAAAATAGTTTTTACGTTGAAAAATTAAAATATAATTGAATAAGTTATTATAATGCATAATTTTTCACGACTTTATTGAAATGTATTCATTACTAATAGCTTCTTGAATATTTATGAGTTGCGAACTAACTCATTAATAAATGGATGTCACTCATTTAATCAGTCAGAATTAACATATTCTGACTGTGATATTTTTTGCTAAAAAAATCTATTAGTGTCATTAGTCACTTCATTATGTAACTCGATCACGCAAACCTATTTCATTATTTGGTACAGTCGTTCGTCTACTTTTTTCGAATTTTACCAATATTGAATGTTTAACAGATGGATGTAAATATTCACCCTAAAATAAATATTTATAGTCGATAAGTTGTAATTATTCACCCTCGTAAGTTTGTTTATTTGTTTTTGTAGTTAACGCCCAAACATACATATGCCACCGAGTAGTATAGTATTAGATTTCTCGCAAAAATACTAGGCGAAATTTTTTATTCAAATTATTTAGGAACTGAAATAGGGTAGAACGGGGCTTAAAGATCTATCACCAAAATCAAGTGAAGTTAGGGATTTTTTAACAATAATATTTGAAAGTAGAGGGAAAAGTTGTGTAACTAACCGTCTTAAATCAGCCATAGTCAATTTTGTAACGAAAGTATTTTTATTCTTGTTATTCTTTCGGTTTTTTAACACGGTTGTTTAGTTAACGATACCTGAATTTAATTTGAAGTATTATTTATTCAATAGTTCTATAAAATATACTGTTATTTTTAAGTCGGATCGATAGCTTGCATGGGGTTGGGCTTAAAAAGACCACCTAAACATTTATTTTGGCGAGGTATAAACGAAAACTATAAGAAACCAGTAAATAAAAATGTAAAATAAGTTAAAAAGAGCAATTTCACAAAAGATAAATTCAATTAATAGTTATTCCCACTCTGATGGTGAATTCTTCTGACAAAATTCCATATGAAGATTGCAGTGTGATCTTTATAAAAAATTCAGTATAAAATGTGTATTTTAAACACAAGTGTATTCAGTTTGTTTGTAATAATTGTCATTTAAAAAAATTAGTTTGATTGTCATAAATGATCAGAAATACTTACCTTGAACATTTTCTTCATCATTGTCTTCATCAAGCCATGATTTAGAAAGTTTGTTACAAATTGAACTTTTTTGTCTCGCCCTTCCTATTATTCACGAAACAACTAAAATATTTTAAATAATTTTTTGATGCTGTTATTAATTTAGGACAGTTTACAAAAAACAAACAAACAAATTTTTATGAAAAATTCAGCATGAAATATGTATTTTAAACACAAGTGTATTCAGTCTGTTTGTAATAATTGTCATTCAAAAAAATGAGTCTGATTGTGATAAAATGATTGTGATAAAATGATTGTGATAAAATGAGAAATACTTACCTTGATCATTTTCTTTGTTTATTATGTTTAAAAATAATATTTAGATTATTAGTTTGCTGTTCAACCTAATAATTAAACTCCATCCCATGGATTAAATAATGTACCTATAACTTCATAAAGATTCATATTAAATCAAATAAAATTGTGGATCTTTTTGAATAAATAAAAAAAGGACCAATAAAATTCAAATTGGACCTTTGTGCCCCGCCATACCTCAATATTTAACAATTTTATCAGTGC
>NW_020537758.1:52248312-52272520 GCF_003426905.1 Ctenocephalides felis
AAATGTATGGGTGGTCTAGACAGACCTTTCCGACCGTTCGAAGTATAAAAAAGTTAATATCTTATAATTATCCTTCTGTACATTTTTTCGTCCTGATTTTTCATTGATCGACAGCTAATGAAATTTTAGGAAAAGTCAAGAATTTCAAGTCGATAGGATTACTAGAAGTATTTATTTTTTTAATTGAAGTCGAAAAAAGTCTGGCCAGACCACGCCGACCGACGGAGGGTTAAACAAGAAAAAATGATTGATTCCATTCGATTCTGACTCGGCCCAATATCGCTTGAGAGATTGCTATTGTGCCAACAATTTTATTTATGCGATCGTTATATTGTATTAATATATATCGCTAAATATAAGGATTTATAAGGATGCTGTTTACATTTGAAAGAAAAGAAATATTTGCCTTCAGAAATGCCTAGTTTCAGAAATAGTTACATGCACTTTCTGTTATATAAAGGATTCTATTATGGTGGGAGATTAAATTACATTGAACTTCATGCAATTAATAAAAACAAATATAAATTATCGGTGAAAAAGATTTTTAGGGTGTTTTTGGAAGGTGCACCACCACATCTCAAAAACCGACGTTTACGATTATTTAACAATATTTGTAAGTACAGGGAAAAAGATGTATAACTACCCATCACCTTGATTCTTACGACGTTTGAGATAAAGGGCAATGTTTGAAAATCCATAGCAGAAGTATTTTCCCTCGTTGTTGATTTTTTTTGGTTGTGAGCACTATTGTTTAGTTTACTAGGTATGCATTATGTAATGTGTTATAAGATGTATGTTATTACTACTAAATTAGACCAACAGTTTTTTTTATATAAGCTTTATATAGGTCAGCGGTGGCGATATCGGCTAGACCGTGGGCTAGCACGAACCGGGTTCGTTGGTTCGATTCCCGCTACCGCCAAATCTGACATCAGGCAACTTTGATGTCAAATTTCCACTTGAGGTTATAGGTCTGAAATATAGTCTCAAGTGAAAATCGCCTCTCGTGGATATAGTTATAAACAACTGGGCTGGACAACTACTGGGTTGCCATCCATTCAAGATTCATATATGAGAAAAGTTAAAACAATTACTGAATGTCCGTCAGATTGTAATTAAAAAAAAGCTTTATATAATATGTGGGTGGGACAGAAAGAACCAACTGAACTGAACCCGGCAAGGTGTAAACAATAAAAACAGTAGATAAAAAAAAGTACGTCAAGTTAAAAAAAAAACTATTTTACAATAAATTATATAAAATAAATCGATGTTTGTGTTATGTCAAGCCAAGATCAGGTTATATACAAAGTTAACTCTTTCTAAAAGTGTCTATGAAATTTATATTTATATTTATAATTCATATATCTATATATATATATATAATATATATATTATATATATTATATATATATATATATATATATAAATATAAATATTTCTGGCAAATATTTCTTTTCTTTCAAATGTAAACAGCATCCTTATAAATCCTTATAATTAGCGATATATATTAATACAGTATAACGATCGCATAAATAAAATGTGTTGGCACAATAGCAATCTCTCAAGCGATATTGGGCCGAGTCAGCATCGGAATATCAATCATTTTTCTTGTTTAACCCTCCGTCGGTCGGCGTGGTCTGGCCAGACTTTTTTCGACTTCAATTAAAAAAATAAAATACTTCTAGTAATCCTATCGACTTGAAATTTCTTGACTTTTCCTAAAATTTCATTTCATATATATATATATAGATATATATATATTATATATATATATATTTATTTATATTGTATCAGTTATATAATGCACCCATTATTTGGTAAAATTCCTTCAAAATTAAAAATAAAAATGGGAATTTTTGCTTTTTGTCTATCCCATTTTATTTCTATATGGGTAAAATTATAAATATATAATGATAAATTTTATCGTTATTTATTCATCGTGCTGAAGAAAAGTCGGATTGAAAATCAAATGTTGTTTAGCACTATCAAACAAAATCTTACAATAATTTATTTCTGCTTTTTATAACTATATATTTTGCTTTAAAAAAATTCAGTTAATTTTTTATACATATGACCTTCTATTATCACCACATTTATCATTATTAACACGCCATTTCTGCAAAATAAAAATTATTTAATTGTAATTCTTTAATTTCATTTAAAACATATTGTAAATTTTTTAAAATATGATTTTCATAGTGAAACAAAATATTATTTATTTCGTTTCCTAACGTCCTATTTGCAATGATTTACATGAAATATTTGAAATAATATTTAATATTTAATATTGGTAAATTAAATAAAATTGGCAAATGAATAACTAAATAAAGTTAAAGCACTTAACATAACCATGATATTATTTCAAACTATAGAAAGTTTCCTAAACTAAAAAAAATATCTAAATATAATAGAACATTTCAAAATCATGGTTACCACACATAAAACGAATTGCTCAACAATTTGTCATATCGTAAAATCACATGTGATTAGGAATTTTCCACCAGGAAAATATTTTTTACGTTAAAAAATTAAAATATAATTGACTAAGCCATATAAGTGATTATAATGTATAATTTTTCACGGCTTGATTGAAATGTATTCATTACTAATAGCTTCTTGAATATTTATGAGTTGCGAACTAACTCATTAATAAATTGATGTCACTCATTTAATCAGTCAGAATTAACATATTCTGACTGTGATATTTTTTGCTAAAAAAATCTATTAGTGTCATTAGTCACTTCATTATGTATCTCGATCACGCAAACCTACTTCATTATTTGGTACAGTCATTTGTCTACTTTTTTCGAATTTTACCAATATTGAATGTTTAACAGATGGACGTAAATATTCACCCTAAAATAAATATTTATAGTCGATAAGTTGTAATTATTCACCCTCGTAAGTTTGTTTATTTGTTTTTGTAGTTAACGCCCAAACATACATATGCCACCGAGTAGTACAGTATTAGATTTCTCGCAAAAATACTAGGCGAAATTTTTTATTCAAATTATTTAGGAACTGAAATAGGGTAGAACTGGGCTTAAAGATCTATCTATCACCAAAATCAAGTGATGTTAGGGATTTTTTAACAACAATATTTGAAAGTAGAGGGAAAAGTTGTGTAACCAGCCGTCTTAAATCAGTCATAGTCAATTTTGTAACGAAAGTATTTTTATTCTTGTTATTCTTTTGGTTTTTTAACACGGTTGTTTAGTTAACGATACCTGAATCTAATTTGAAGTATTCTTTATTCAATAGTTCTATAAAATATACTGGTATTTTTAAGTCGGTTCGATAGCTTGCATGGGATTGGGCTAAAAAAGACCACCTAAACATTTATTTTGGCGAGGTATAAACGTAAACTATAAGAAACCAGTAAATAGAAATGTACAATAAGTTAAAAAAGCAGTTTTAAAAAAGATAAATTAAATTAATAGTTATTCTTATTCTAACGATACATTCTTCTCACAAAGTTCCATATGAAGGTTGTAGTGTGATCTTTATAAAAAATTCAGCATGAAATATGTATTTTAAACACAAGTGTATTCAGTTTGTTTGTAATATTGTCATTCAAAAAGTGAGTCTGATTGTGATAAATTGATCAGAAATACTTACCAAAGAAATACTCATTTATAGGAGTTGATAATTTTCTTTGTTTAATACGTTTAAAATAATATTTAGATTATTAGTTTGCTGTTCAACCTAAAAATTAAACTGCATCCCATGGATTTAATAATGTAACTATTACTTTATAAAACTTCTTTTAAATTAAATAATCTAGGGAATCTTTTTGGCTCGTGGCTTCTTTTTTTCACTATATAACTGCTAAAATTCGAATTGGACCTTTGTGTCTCTCCCTACCTTAATCTTTAACAATTTTATCAGTGCAGTAAAAAACTAGTGCAGATAATTGTATTTGATTTTATTTCATTAATAAAGTTCATAATCTTTTTATATATCTTTACGTTTCAAAGGTCTCTGAACATTTGGCTTAACTTAGAATGGATGTATATTTGTGTGCGTGTGCGGATATAAATGTTCGTCGACGATTTCGGGAACACGAATCGAATAATTAAAACCGATTACAATAATTCAAAAAACATTCGATTTGTATTGATAACAAGACGTGCTGATTAGCTTTTGACGAAGTCAGGTCTAGCCACTCAAAGATACGGGGCAAAAAGTGCTAAAAACGGTAACTCAGTTTTTAAGAAATCGGAGCCTCCGATTTGAATAATTCAAAAAACATTTTACTCGTATTGACAAAATGAAGAACTTATTACATTTTGGGGAAGGCAGGTCTAGCGGCTATGGATTTTCAATAAAAATAAGTTAGAAAAATGCCTTTTGGCGGTCAAAAATGATTATTAGATATATGCACATCAAATTATCAGATATTTTATAAAGATTTTCATAATGTGTACACATTTTGTGTAAATTTAATGGGTTCCGTACCAAGATTTTTAATTATGGTACAGGAAGTTCCAGCAATTTGCCCTTAACGCTGACATGCAACTCACTAGTTTTCTTTTTAATTACTACAATTTTATTGCAATGCCAACTTAGCGTCTAACTTTAGTGTCTAGCTTAGACACAAATACGAGCAAAATAAAATTATTAGTACAATGATTTGTATGAATTTAATGACAGACATAAAACTGTATTCCATTATAGTAACTTTCCTTTAAGGTACTAAAATAACGCTAAATCGTTAACTAGACTATGGAAAGATCTTGTAATGTTATAAACGATTACCTATAATATACCATAAATAATTGAAATTGAATGTTAGTTTAATAGCTTCCTAATCACACTTAACTCAATTTATAGTATAAAACTCAATCATTTTGGTTTGAAGAATCGTAATTGGACTTAATTCGCAATTTCACATAATGACTTGGAATTTTTTATTGTTATATAAAAAAATAATGTTAATAACAGTTTACATTTGCTATGATGAAGTCATGCAGTGTACTGTAGGCATGAGTCGAGAAAAAAACATCATTACAAATCAAATCGTAATTATGGTGGTCCGTGTCTGTCCTTGTAAGTTTATAGTTTTTTAAGAGTCATCAAAATTATTATTACAGTTTGTAAATCTTCGCCGTTGTCTCATGTTTTTATGATCTTCATTTTCAATTTGTGACGCCAACGTCAATTTATTGGGTTTTTTATTCTCATGCTGTGCGAGTGTAAAATTAAATCTACATTCCGATATTATTTATAAATAAACATCTGATATCTTTTACAAGACTTAATTATGTTTAACATATTTCGCACGGTCTGAGATATAAAATGTTTGTTTTTGCAAGGACTCATTTTGAATTGGCGCAAAAATTGTGAAAAATTGTGCATGTTTGACTTCAAGTCCAGTTTGTTTGTAATAATAATTGTCATTCAAAAAAGTGAGTCTGATTGTGATACATTGATCAGAAATACTTACCAAAGAAATATTCATTATAGTAGGAGTTGATAATTTTTTTTTGTTTATTATGTTTAAAATTAATATTTAACTTCCCGTAGGGAAGTTATAGTAATGGGCCGAAAATCGAAAATTTTTGCATTTCTCAACGTTTTGAAGGTTTCTGAACATTTTGGCATACCTCAGAAAAAATGTATGTGTGTGTGTGTGTTTGTATGTCAGCATTTTTTCGTTCAAAGTTGACCCATCGGTTTCACAAATTTTAAACTCATTTGATAAACTCAACATTGAGTCTTGTTATAAATTTTGCTTGATGATCAGACGAACTGTTTCTTCTTTTATTAATTTCATTTGAGTAAAAAATCATAAAAATTTTCTATTAAAATCTGAACTTCAAAATCAAAACTGATTTTGAAACCATAAATTTGGAATCGTGATTTTGTTTATGATAAATATTGATAGAAACGTTTTTTTCTTAATAAACTATAATTTTTTGAAAAACTTGAAAACCTTTGAAAGATATAGTTACCATGTAGATATAAAGTTATTAGAAAGATATCAGACAGTATTTTTGTAGATTAACTTTGCTAAAGGTTGAGAAACCGTTCTTTAATTTGTTTAATTAACAGTTGAAGATTTAATAATTAATATCCATTTTCTCAGAAAATTCTGATAAAAATTTTATTTATTGGCTCATTGACCTTATAAGTAAGTACATTAGCCAGATTAAAGTTTAAATTCTTAAATATGAAGTTTTTAGAAAGTTAATCAAAAGGATTTGCTAAAATGATTAGTTTTCTACAATTTGAACAGATAAAATTTTCTTTGAAAAATAGTCCTCTAATTTATAAAATTCTTTTAAAATAAGGTATTTTATATTTCAACTCAAAGTAATGTCAGACACTTTATAATAACATCAGTATAACTCTGCGATTGAAATATGTTCATAGTTTTTTTAAAGATACAGTTAATGTTTAGGTAATGTAAAGTCATTATGAAGATATCAGTCAGAATGTTGTTGCTTAACTTTTGCTAATGTCGGCCAAGTCTTTTAATAACTTGATTAATTGACAATTACACATTTGAATTTTTTAGACCAATTTTCTACGAAAATCCTGATAAAAATTAAAAACTACAAAATGTAGAGATCATTAGGAAGAAACAAAGAAAAACAGTTAGGAATTGCCTTGATAATTTTACTATAGGTCAGACAAGTCTTTTATTCAAAATTGATGGTTTAGGGAAATGCCATTAAATTAAACAAATTGAACTTCTAATTTATTTTCTAATATATAAAATAGGTGCTTATCAAACCTACTGGTGCGTTTGAAAAAAACTACACTAGCTATTTTTACTAACCCATTGTTATATGCTTATATTTTTCAATATCTTATTAATCTCTTTTAGATAAATAAAATTATATTTTTAAAGTATTTTTTTTATCTTATGAATTGTTTATAATTAAATTCCTTTAATGTTGAAATCAATTAACCCTATAAGCTTTCAAAATAAATCAAGCACGGGCTTTTATCTTAATGCATCCAGAGTTGCGCTTATTTTATTCTTATTCTTCAATAAGATAACAGATTGAGATTATCCGAGGATTTTCCTAGTAGTGTTTTCCTAAATTAATTCTGGCATCGCCAATCTAAATGCAATATTACACTGCCTTCTATCCAAGCGATTATTTTTCTTATTAGTGCATTTAAACGAGCTGAAAGGGGAATATTAATTCGTCCAAAGTCGAGGGTGGATTTATATTACTAACAACCCCGAATTCGAACACTAAGGGAACCTTTGAAATTACATAAGGCCATGTGGGTATGGTCACACCCTCGGTACTATTTCCATAATAATCCTGCTCAACGAAGACTAATTGACATTGGAGACAAGTGCAGATATTCTGGGGTTTATTCTGATGTTGAAG
This sequence comes from Ctenocephalides felis, assembly GCF_003426905.1. Taxonomy (NCBI): domain Eukaryota; kingdom Metazoa; phylum Arthropoda; class Insecta; order Siphonaptera; family Pulicidae; genus Ctenocephalides; species Ctenocephalides felis. The sequence goes on from NW_020537758.1 coordinate 52,255,665, forward strand.
TCTTTTTGGATGAGGTAATAATATTATCTCTATAAATTAATAATTGTACTGTGTTATTGTGAAGCGATATGTGCATATGACTTTGAATCATGAAAAACAGACTTCAATAACGTATTATATCTTAATTTAATGTACATAACGGAAATTTCATACTAGATTACAATTTCTTAGCTTTCTAAACATGATATATGGCTTGCGATTAATGTAATATATTAATAGTTTTCATTTTGATTTTGTCATATAAATGTCAGATAGCCAATTGTATATTTATTGTCAGATATAAATGCCAAAAGTCAGACATGTCTATATAAGACATTACCCCGAATAATAAAAGATAAACATCATTATGGTATTAAATTATTTGATTTACTTAAACACATTTATTTTTTATTTTTTAGTTTATTTCTTATTAAATAAATTTATTTTCTTGTTTGGTTATCTTATCAAAAGTCGAAGTATTTAATGATTAAAATTGAATTCTAATATATATTTAATTTGGTTACACATGATTATGGTTTAATACAAGTTTTTGAATGTTTTTACTAATATTTTTTGCGATCTTGTTATATATATTCTTAATTATTAATATTATTGTATATATCAATAGATAATAAATTTTGTATATGTTTTGTTGTCGTTTGATAAAATGCTTTTGCTTTTGTAGAAGGGAATATGAATATATTTACAAGTGGCTACTAAAAATTTAGCTAAAATTTAAATTTTACAACTTTAACCAGAGTATAATTGTATATTAAGTACAATGATAAAATATTTTACCGTTTATTCAAAGCGATATTGAAGTATTTAAAAAAGAAATATTTTATTTTAAATGAGTAATAAAAACTCGAATTATAAATGAATGATATGTAGTATGTTTTATATCGATCACCGGTATCTAACTACTCTTCTGAGAAAATATTTTGTGTATGACTACACTTTTGTGCTATATAATAACTTATGATAAGCTTAAGTTAAAAATATAAGTTACAATTTTCAAAAAAACAAAATAAATTGCGATGTTCAAGATTAAAAACTATATTTGTTTCCTGGCACAAATTATAAACTTATAACGCATACAAACATTTCAATATTAATATAAAATAATATATAATCGTACATTTAATAAAATTTATCTTAACTGCTTGACAATCATCTTTTATCACCATCCTGAATTTATATAGTATTTTTTTCTTTAGTTGATATATGAGCTTTATCAAATTGATATTTCTGAGAGCTGGAGGGTTTCACGCCTGGAAAGTTCCTTTTGCCCTAAAGTGCATGTGCGCGTTTTTGTTTTAAATTACAAATAATTAATCACATAACTCACTATATACATTATTTAGTGAATTCTTTAAATTAAATTGCTTCCCCCTAAATTACTCATAGATAAAACTCAATTTATAAGATTATTTATTCGGGGAGTATTATTGATAGTTACAGAGTTTTTCAGAGAATTTTGAACTATTAACTTCCCGTAGGGTAAGTTATTGTAATGGGCCGAAAATCGGAATTGAAAATTTTTACATTTCTCGACGTTTTTGAAGGTTTCTGAACGTTTTGGCATACCTCAGAAAAAATGGATGTGTGGTGTGTGTGTGTGTGTGTATGTGTGTGTGTGTGTGTATGTATGTATGGATACAAATTTCCAGTCACGTTTGGGGGCGCACGGATCAACCGATTTGAATGGTTCAAAAAACATTCGATTCCTATTGATAGGGAAAAGAGCTGATTAGTTTTTGGCAAAGGCAGGTCTAGCCGTTTCGGAGATACGGAGCAAAGAGTGCAGAAAATAGAATCGAATTTTTGAGAGAACGGAGTATCCGATTTAAATCATCTAAAAAACATTCAATTAGTAATGATTGGGAGAAGTGTTTATTAGTTTTTGGCAAAGGCAGGCCCAGCCATTTTGAAGATACGGATCAAAATCTGTAAAAAATTGCAGTTTTTGAGAGAACTAAGCGTCCGCTTTAAATGATTCAAAGAACTTTCTGCTTGTCTTAACAAAATAATTGATTTTGGAAAAAAAAAAAAATTTTTGTTCCAACTTTTTTTTTTTTTTTTAGTTTTTTTTATATCGAAAATATTTCAGATTTTTATTTTTAATTCTGACTATAGTTCTAATATACTTTATAAATAATTTCAACTCTGCAATTCAGTTTATATATTCTTATAAATATTAGACAATGTTACAAATTTATAATAATCTATTTGAAAACATTCAGTATTCCTCGAACATTTTCGTTACGGTACGGAAGTTCCAGCAATTTGCCTTAAGGCACGATGCCATAACTGCCTCAAGACAGAATTTCACTTACAGCTAGTTTACATTTTTCTGGATATTGATTGCAATAAAATCCAATTCAAAACCAATCAGACTTTATTGAACGTATTATGGTATGAAAACCAAACCAACCAACACATCAACCACAAATAACACATCAACAAACAACTATATAACTATGTTCAGTAAAATTCCTGTCTTCAATTAAAGAAATATGTTGTTATTTGGCCCTTTTTCACCTCAAGAGGTGTGAAAAAGGCCAGTAGGCCATTAGGATTCACTATTTTATTTTTCATTTTTAAAGAAATTTTAGGAAAAATAGCTATAATATTCGAACAATGCATTGCAATTTAATTACTAGGTTAAACATAATAACCAAAAATCTTTATCAACTCTTACTTATACAATAAATCTTACTTTGAAAAACATTTCGATTTACTTTATCGTAATTATCCTCATTGATTATTGAAAACTATTACAATTAAGGTGAATACAACTTCTGTTTGGAATACATATTTCATTATCAATTTTTTTACAAAGATTTCAATTGCATACAACCTTCATATGGAACTTTGCCAGAAGAATTCTTGTAAATTATCAGAGTTTGAATAACTTTTAATTTAATTTATCTTTTGCAAAATTGCTTGTTAAACATATTTTATTCACAACTTTCTTATTCTTTACATCTTTCCAGTGTAAGGCGGTCCTATTTACCTCAATTATATGTAAACTATTATAGAAGTTATATTAAAAATATAGAAGTTACGTTAAAAAAATGGATTCAAAAACAGTTGAATCTAACTTTAAAATAACAATACATCTTATAAAACAATTATATTCCGGTATCGAAAATTAAACAATTCAAAACCAAACCAAAAAAATACTCGTTTGATTGAAGGCGATGGCTGGTTACACTTTTTTTTGCCCTCTACTTTAATAAAGCATTGTTAAAAAAATACCATATTATACTCGTTTTAATTTAAGCCCCGCTCTATCTTAGACGGGTGTTAATACTTTTTTTCGTATAAACTTTGAAGTATGCATATGAAGTCATCACAGGTTATTTTTCTGAAAAAAAAAAATTAATGATTTAAAAGTGTATTTTTCGTATCTTATACATGAATATTAACTTTTAGGTAATTTATTTATTTGTTAAAATTGTTTCAAATGGATAATTTAGTAACTTTTCTCTTGTTTGTTGTCAAAGCGTACCAATTCTTTACTCACCTCCATTATTTTTGCGCATTGTAAAACTTCAGAATATGAATTCTGTATATAACTTTCAGAATATGAATGAACATATGCAGTTTTTATACAATATCGAATGATTATGCATTCGTTATTATAACTTTCTCTGCCCTTATTATCGATAATTTGACACACGCACCCTCCATCTGACTTTTCTAGTCTCCTGCTGATTCATCCGATAAGCAGCAGCAGCAACTATTCAGAGCTTCGAAAAAAATCAAACGTATTATAATGTACAAGCTAGATCAACACAGATATACTCAAATATTATAGGCAAACATTTGATACAGAAAAATGATTAATTTATGGCATAATTGACAGATTTTAAAGGTTTACCTTGAAGTTGTATTTAAAAACTATTCATTTAGCTTTTAGTAGATTTTTATTGTAGGTTTAATTTTGATTTAATAATTTATATTCAAATCTAGAGATAAATTAAGTAAGAGCTGTGCATCATCAGAAAAACACTATTTTAAAATAATTTGGAGAGTAATTAATACTACAGGTAATTTCACATTTAAAAAAAAACCGGAAAATTATGACAAGCAAACAAGAAAACTCAATAATTAAATTATCAATGATATAATTATTAACTTTCCGTAGGGCAAGTTATAGTAATCACAAGAAAATCGAAAATGAAAATTTTATATACTCTTTACCTTTCAAAACCTTCGGACCATTTTGGCATACCTTAGAAAAATTGATGTATGTGTGTGTGTGTGTGCGTGTATGTGTGTGTGCGAATACAAATTTTTGTCGACGATTTCGGAACACGGATGAAGCGATTTGAATAATTCGAAAAGCATTCGATTCGTATTGATAAGGAGACGTGCTGATTAGTTTTTGGCGAAGACGGTCTAGCCGTTTCGAAGATATGGGCAAAAAGTGCCAAAAACGATAACTCAGTTTCATTTGATTTGAAATAATTCAAAAAACATTCTACTTGTATTAACAAAATCAAGAACTGCTCAAATTTTCATGAAGGCAGGTGGTTTCGGAGATCTTGTAAAATTGAAAAAAATGTCATCTGGCGGTCAAAAATGATCATTAGACATATGCACATCAAATTATCAGATATTTTATAAATATTTTAAAATTTTGTTACATTCCTATTTTGTTACATTCCTATGGGTTCCGTAACAATGTTTATCCGGCGACACGGCGCTTACGCGCTTCGATATTTCGTCTCTATGCAGTCAAAGCAGTATGATTGCTTTGAAAAAAAGTTCAGAATTTCCAAAATATTTCAAAATAAATTTTTCTTCAAAAATTCTTTTTTTTCAAAAAAAAATAATTTTTGTCAAAAATTTATAGTTTCTCAAAAATCTATTTTTTCAGAATAAGTTTTTTTTCAAAAATGTTATCTTTTTTAAAAAAAAAAATTGGTATGGAAAATTCCAGCAATTTGCCTTAAGGCACGATGCTTTGCGCCCTACTAGTTCCATTATGAATTGAGATTTTATAATATCGTTAGTTGACTAAGTTGGATAAAAATGCACGTTGAAATAAATATTAAAATCGGTTCAGTAATTTATCAGCTCATTCCGAACATCATAGCATGTATATATGTGTATACTATTAGAAACTGAATTTTAAATGAGTTTGTTTATGAAAAAATTGATACAAATGAAAAAGAATCTAGTGAAAAACTGGAATAATTAATAATTTTTAATAGTAATTAATATAAAATCATTCCCAATATTATTAAATTTAATACCATTAAAGAGTTGTCCCAAATTTTGAGAACCTTTCATTTGATTTCCACAGCATACTGAGTGAAAGCATTTTGCTCCACGGGGGTAGAATAGAGTAAAGCTTCTTAGGGATTATAGAGTATTATTATTAGCGAATTGCATTCCATGCACAATGATAGCGTTGTCGCATTGTCTATAGAATTTTCAAATAATATTACAATTTATAGATATAATTCGGATTATAGCTCTAGAATAGATTGATAGATATTTATAGAACCGAGTTTTATACGTATAAAAAACTTGTGCAAACATATTGTGTACATACACGCAGCAATAAAAATTTATGATAGACGTTTAAATTTTATTAAAAGGGATGACTGAAAAAAATAAATGTCAAATAAGAATTGATAAAAAAAACTGTAAAAAATGTGTTGTTTTATAATTTTTAGTATTTCTTTGATAAACTAGATGACCCGACAGACGTTTTCCTGTACTTATGTTTACAATTCAAAAGTTCCAATTTTTTTTAATAACCTATACTGATATTTACCAATTAGTTAAAAATTATTATGTTTTTTTACATCACAGTCTATACCGAAATGTATATACATCCACCCATATCTTAAATGTACAACTGCTTTAAATAAAATGATAAGTATTTGCTTTTTTGAAAAACATTATAAAACATTTTTTTCTTATAATTAGTTCTTTCATCGATATCCGACGTTATTTTGAAAAAAAAAATGAAATTACACGAGTGAGTTGGATGTCATCCCCCCGGGAAATGGCAAAGGAGTCTAATTTTTTTCACTTTTGAATTTGAGAATAAGATAAACCTAATTTCAAAATTTCATACGAATTGGAGCACAGGAAAAAAATTCAGACCCAAAACGCTCCATTGATTTAAGTAAATTTTCTGTATCCGATGGCAAAAATATGAAAATACTAACGTTTGTATGTGAAAAAGAAAAGGGCTATTTTTAGGGTTTCCTCGCCAATTATTCAATTTTTTCTCACCGTAAGAACCATCATTGGACTCCAAGGAACATTTTAAAGAAAGATTGCTTACCAACACATTTTGCGATTCATTTTTATATATAAAGATTACAACTTTTAATATAAGGTTTTGATTTTTTTGAACGTATTTTTGAAATATATATTTGCAGCTAAATACCGTTGATCAAAAACATTGTTAAATTATTTATTACAATTATAAATTATTTATTATATTTATTTTATAGTACCCGATTTTCAAAACTGTTGATGTTTAAATTAATATGGCCATTAACATAATTATAATTTTGGTTGAACTGTGCTTGATGAGTCTACTCGTCATGGAAAATTGGCAGAAGTTTGTGTTTTGACAACTATACTTGTCATGCGTATAATTTTTTTACTTTTTTAATTACAATTTTTGAGAAGAAACTTCATCAAATATTTTTCTCGATAATACTTCTCAAGTATCGAGATATTTAATATTTTGTCGGTATAAAATAAGTAGTTGTAAGTGGCATCGTATCTAGTAATAATATTTTACAATTTCATCGATTAAAATAATTGATAAAAACTCGCAAAACTGATAAATGCGAGTCTCTATAAAGATTCGTCGTTTGAATTTTTTCAATCCAGTGAAGCCATTTTTGAGGAAACGTCGACGAAGTTCGATGTATGTGACCTACACACATACTCACTCTTTGGTCTCAATCGATTCAGAATGACTTGAAACGTTAAGAGAGTATAATAGCAAGTAGGATTTTTTTGTGGAAAGAAACTTCTCCTTAGGGAACAATAACAATTTATCACATATGAATTAGGAAACTTTGTTATATACTTAATACTGTCAACATATATTCAGAACATGTGCATTAATGTTCAATGTAAATTGATCTCGAGTTTTGAAAAATTACCTTACTATTCGAACACATGAACAAATTAAATCATAATCAGTAGGTTTATCTATTTCATACATTATTCTAAAACCAATTCACGTGATACCAAAATTAAAACAATTTTCAACCCTAATTTAAACTACCGGTAGTATCAGACAATCTCCTAAACCGCATCTAATATTATCAGTCGTGTGTGATAGATTAATCCGCTTTGTGTTATTGATATATACTTATCAATGAAATCTCGATGATATATCAAGACGCATTGGTCTATTTTTTGTAAATATTATGCAAATCGCAGTATTGTTTCGGGCGCGCGTGCGTTATGATCGGAACTACAGATTTGGCCTAGATCAAAGGGACACCACCATGTGCGTAAATTATACTTTGCTATTCCGTAACGTCCGCCCTGTACTGGATGATGGAGGTATTGTTTGAGGAGAGCTGGTGGAAATGTAGGGTACACAATTAACCCTTTCGCTATGAGAGTAGTTTTTGCAGGAGTGACACTGCTGTACGGGCCAGCAAGTCGCCCAAGAATATTTTAAACAACATATTTAAATATTGATCATTATCGATAACAATGTATAGAAAAATGAACAGTTACACTTATAACTAACAATAACTATTACAAATTAGAATTCTCAATAATTTACCGCAGATGAATGTCGAGACTATGGCCGAGACTGGATGTCGTCTGTAGGCAAAGCTCGTAACAAAGGGTTAATAATCTTGACTCAATATAACAATCATTTTAATAATCAAGAAAAAATAAACTGTATAAATTAGAGCCTACAAAATAGAACTTTTTTTCATAATAAGAGTGACAAATACAACAAATGATAAATTGATTAATTCTATTATGAATTATATATATGAAATCGAAATTTGAAGAAAATATTATAAATTCTATTATGAATTTACATAAATAGTCAAAAATAAAGTATGAAATTATTTACATGACATTAATGATAATAATAAATTACTAAATGAACGATCATTATGATTTTCATATGAACTGTTGTATTCTAATTTTATATACATATAAAATTCTCATAAATTATTGTTTAGTACATTTTTTTATTTCGTAATAATATTAAATAAAATATATTTACTTTGAAAGAAATAGAATTCTTTTTCACACATGGATTATGTATAGGGAATTTTCTAGAAGTAGATTTATTTTCATATTGGATCAATTTGGTTTTTGTGATTTAAATATTATTTTCATTTAGATAATATATTCTGTAGGAATATTCTCAAAAGTGATATAATATCAGGCGGATTTACAATCATGAAGATCATTATCGAACAGGTTTTTTTTGTTTTCAATGTAAATTACAAGCTGTTTTATAATGGACATTTTATAATTAGAATAATTAACTCAATGACTTTAAATCAGAATGCTACTCAGGGTAGACCTTTTACTAGTGGATAACATATCAAAAGTTATACATAATATATAAAGAGAATTTGCAAAATAAACGTGAATCTAAATATTATCTAATTTAATAATTGCTCTGTTAATTCTGAGAGTTTAGTTCTTTTAAGTGTTAAAGGGTAGCTTGTATTAAATAATTCTACAGCTACTTTGTTAGGATGTTTGATGAATCTTTCTTTGTAATTTTGAAAGATTCTAATTTCTTTTCACACAGTATTCAAATTTGTGTCTTTATGGAGCTGAATTGTCTGCCTCAAAACTTTATTTTGAAAAAATTAATAACTCATTGCATATTTTTTCCGAACAAAAATTGATATATTTGAAACAAATTTATAAATACAAATATTATGTGTATTTACATTATGCCTGGTCTATTTTCCAATACTTAAATTTTTATAATTAAACCACTTTTCCACTTTTTTATAATTAAACCATTTGCCTATAATATTTTAAACTGTTCATTTTGACTATCAACAAACTTTCCGAATTTTAAACTTTTTGAAATAACGGAATTTTTTCAAGAATGATTTTTCTTATATTTTGAATGAAAAAAAATAAAATATAAAAAAAAATATTTTGCATTTTTTCAAAATTTTAAACTTTTTTTCAAAGCAGTCTGAAGATCTATGAAACATTGGAGTTCAAATTTTTAATGGTATTTTTAAGTATCAACTGTATTAAATATATGATTACTAATAGTGATAATCTCAAATTCTAGTCAATGGCAATGGCAAAATGGTCTCAGTTTTAATAATATTCTATAGAAGAAAAATAGTTGTTTGTGAACAAATTGCCTCGTAGATTACCGTATTCTGTATTTTTTCAATAATGACTTCCAGCTCTGATACATAAAAATATTTGGCTAGGGACAGTGGTAAATATTAGCATAATGCTCTATTAACTTTTATGTTCGCGTACGCCGCGCTCTGCGCTCTCTGCTCATACGCTTGTCTACCGTGTGCGTTATTATTATTGTTGGGCTTCACCCTTTCGGGAAGGTACAAATATGTGTCGTTATCATAAACTTTTATGTTCGAATTTTATGTTCGGCGATAAAATGATTTTTATAAAAGATATAAACTGGATTCGTCATTGTATACGTGGCACAAGACCTACCACGCCCAAGATTAACTAGGAAAATTTATTTATTTTAATTTCATTTGTACTGTAATGTCACACCTCCCCTGGTATTGTTGACCAGATTTTTAGTTGACATAGTGTTATTTATGCAGACAAATTTTATTTTTCTATTACAAAAGCGTGCTTATGGATTTTGTATAAAGTTGTTTGAAATATTTTTAGAGTTCAATGGTGTTCGTATAACACCCATCGCAAAATAAAATACGAGTCAAAAATATTTATATTTAACTGTTAGATATAATCTATGCGAGTAAAATATAAATATGATTATATATATCAATGAAAGTTACCGAATTTATTAATTAGGAAAGCATATATTCATATATTTATTTTTGCTTGTTTATTGTGCTGGCATATAAGTTGGCGTAGCGATCAGCTTTTTTGACTATTTATTAATAGCTATTGTGTATTAAAACTTCATCATAATTTTAAATTTAAGTTTGTACTTTATTATTTAGGTTTTAAACTAATTTAAGGCTATTTATTTATTAGTGTGGAATCTAATCTAAAATTTAGAATTGTATTATTATCTTTTTCTGTTGCAAGACTAAAATCATCATATACTATTTAGTGAATAATACTACTACATACATTAATATTATATTATTATTAGGTGATACTGTTTAAAGACTAATACTGTACTATTTAATGAATAATTATTAGTTTCTACTTTTCTAAATCTAAAATTGATTTTAGACTTCAAAAAGTAGAAGATAATAATACAATGTATATTTTATTTAAAAAATGTATATACTTTATTTGATTCTGAGCAAAGATCGAATTTGACTGAGCAATTATGTTGTGAAAACCAAACCAATTATATCACAACAATTAATAACACATATCAAACAAATAACTATCTGACTATGTCCAGTAAAATCCATAAATTTTTCGAAAACTTGTAGCTTGTTCTTTTTTACCCCATGGGCGGGTCAGAAGAGCAAACAGTTCCAATGTCTTATTTTAATTTTAAAAGTTTTTATAAAATAATAGCTAAATTATTCAACCAATGCAAAATATAAAGAACGAGTACATTTTTATAGAGATAACCCCTTCATCTGGCATTTAGTTTGAAATACTCATCAGCAGAGTTAGAATAACTATTTATTTAACCCATCTCTTCTAAAAATCATCTTTTTTTAATTTACTTTTTTATTCGCTATATTTTTTTACACCTTTACACCAGGGTGAAGGTTCAGTTAGTTCTTTTTACCACACCCAGGTGTAAGCTTTTATAAAGGTTATATAAAAAAACGATCGAATTTAACTTAAAATTAACAATACATTTTACAAAACAATTAAATAACAATTAATTAATTATATTAAGGTCTCTAAGCAAATAAGCAACACTTCTCTCAACCAAAACAAATAATGACTGAAAATAAGGATCAAGGTGATGTCTGGTTATAAATCATATTCCCTCTACTTTCATATATTATTGTTAAAAATTCTTAACTTCACTGGCTTTGGTTATTTCGGTGATGGACTTTTCTACCCGTGGACCTTTCTACCCGCAAACCTGTAAGCACCGCTCTACTCTACATCAATTGTAATTTTATTTTATTTTTCTGATCTAACAGCCATTCATTCTTTTTATACGTTTTGGGGTTATGAAAAATTTACTCCTTAAGAAACTGTTTAAAACAAACATTTATTTACTCTATTACTCTAAATTTATTTACTAAGAAATTAGGTATCTTAAGTTTTAATATATGTATGTATTTATAGAAAACAATATAAAAAAGTGACATCTTCAGAAACTTTTAAAAACGTCAAAAAAACATTCATACATTTATAAACTTTTTGAATTATGTATTTGAAAATTGCAAGAATTGAATTTTTTATGTATTTATAGAAAACCTGTTAAATATCATGTTAATTCCCAAGCTAAATGATTGAACATACTACATGTTATTTCTGAATCCTTCAAGTTGAATTTTTTTGCATCCGCCGCCAGTAAAAAAAATCACTAGCAAAAAGTGTCGCTCCGACCGGAACCGTTGCAGAAACAGAATACAGGATGTGAATGAGAACATGTTAAGATAATACAAAACAATGTGACAATGTAAAAATATCAAAGGATAGAGACAAGCCATGTCCTGCTGTTTGATACAACAAACAAGCGATTGCGAAATAATTCATGCAAGGAATTCATTATTTTTTATTATACATTATACTCCCAAAGTGTAGAGTTATAAGTACTTTCTTTCTTTCTGCCATTTAATTTATTTTTTTGTTTTCGATGTTACCAGATGTCCCGGTTTGACCGGGACCGTCTTCGAATTCCATCTTGTGTCCTGGGTTTTTCTAAAAGCAAAATTTGGCCCGGATTTAGTTCTTTTGACCGAATTTGTCCTGGGATTTCAAAAAGTATAGATTTAAATTGAATCTTTGTAATAACTTGATCATTAGATTATATTTAATTGCTTAATTTACGTTAGTGACAATTCTTAAAATCTTTGATTGTCTCTCCATTTTAACAATATTGGACTTAGTTGTTCAGACCCTTAGCTCAATGCTATTAAGCCACACTTTCAAAGCAGATTCATATATCAAAATTTTGTTTTCTAATGAAAGTTTCGAGTTTTTTTCCACTTGCATTTTTAGTTGTATGTTTTAATTTCTTGTCTTGAAATGTGGTTCGCATGTTAATTTTTTTGTCAAAATAAATAAAACATTTTATGGCATCTTTTTGTGGTTCTTCATTCAGATAAACAGTTGGGCATTTGTTCTTTCTCAAAGTGAATGTAATATGCTGCGATTTATCTTGATTTAGTTTTATAATTTTAAAACATACTTGAGAGCATATTTATTAATTAATGCATTTCAATTTACGATTTTATATCATAATAATACAAGGATATGCACACTGCATAGTTGAGCACAGCATTATCATTACATATGCATAAGTGAGGAGAGCTAGTGACTAAAGTAGTAATAAGTATTAATTGTTTTTTGAGAATGTTATTTATCAAATCATATGCTAATACTAATAAAATTATTAAATGTAATAAAGTTGTGCTAGTTCTATGCTATCCCTTCTTTGTTATTCACGTAAAACAGCTTGGACGTTCTTAGCGACCAAGTTTATGAATATAATTAGTGATATTTAAAGCAAATAAATATTTGAAATATTGAAACTTTCAGAATCGCGAAAGATTAATATCAGATTGTATCACTAATTTGGCAGTATATTCTTTGACATTAAATGAAAGCTTGCTTAAATATTCATTCGACATTATTATAAAGCGTTTTGTATGCGGCTTCAAATTATGTGTACTTATGTTGGTAAAATATGCCATGAAATTCAAGAGAAACGTGACCGATCTCATTTATTTTGTCCATAACTTTGTTTGGCCATTTATTTTGAAACATGATGCACCTATCAATTTTCGAATAAATGTCACGTACTTTGAATATTATAAGTTTACAACGGTGTTGCGGAGTTGATACAACTTTTAATGCTTAAAGTACATTACATAATGTGGAATAATGTGAACAGTAAATTATATTCTATTTTTTATGAATATAAAAATTATTAAAATAATTTAATAATTATTTAAATTGACCTATCATATTTTAACATCATAATACCTACATCATATAAACTTTAGAATCATATTTGAAAGAGAAGATTAATATAAAGCCTGTAAATTATTTTATATTCTTATTGCTCTCAGGTAAAAGAGTTGCATTAAACGCTATTTAATTAATTTAACGATTGTTTTAAATTTGATAATTTGCAAAATCTTGCAAAAAATCCATAGATCAACTAAATATACTGTTTGAATTATACAATTATTCAAGCATTATAAAACCTTTTTATGTGCATTTTCTAATACCACTTTAATGAAAAAGCCTGCAAAAAATAACTTTATACTAAAAACACATTTGTAAGCTATTGGCTTTCTATATAAATTTTCAAATTATTAAATTTATATATGCAACTGCATTTATTGACAATTATAACTACTCTTATAATTTCAATCTTGTACCATTTAGTATTTTTAACTTTTTCTTTGATATGTAATATAAATTATGTTTCTATATTTTGTACAAACATTTAAAATATGTTTTATTGTATATAATTATTTTGATAAATGACTAAAAATGGAGGTATATGTTAATTTATCATTGTTGAAGCTGGAGTAAATCAATTATAAAACTTGTTAGAATTCATCTAATTATGATATTGCATTTATTTTCCGTACACATACTGTAAAATTCAGCTATGTATCGGATTATATTATATTTCGAGAACTACTAAAATTGTTCATCTTACTATAAATATTGAGATTTAGCCGTTTCGATAAATATTTCAACAGTTTTTATCCAAAATAAACTTTTCGATTTCACAAAAAATAACTAATCAATGCAACTGATTTCTTTCAATAAGACTTATATTTATATTGTATTAATTGTAGTCCACAAACACGATATTGTATGTTCCAAAACCTCAGAGCATTATGTCAAACTATAATGTTTTTTTTATAAACAACGCAAAAATAAATAAAATTTAATTTCGTTTAATTGTGGTCTCTCTGGCGGATTTTCTGGCTATAACATAAATTTATCCTTCGGGATGTTAGGGATATATAAAAAGAAATGTTTTGTTTTATTTTTCTGAATATTTTAATGCAAATTTTATTGTTTATTTATTGCTCAAGGAGAAGTTTTTTCAACAAATTCGAACGCTCTATATAAAACTAAATTAAATTAAATTGACGTCCAATCAATGGATTGGCATTGGATCTAAAAATTTGCTTATGTTCAGGGTGGAAAAGATGCAAATATTAAAAAAAATGATAATTATATTAATCATGACCAGGTTTGAATTACAAATATTTCTTGTAGTTCAATACTAAAGTGCTTGTCATAAACTTTCCTTATCTATGGTGTTTGTAATTGTTTTTATTCTTAATTGTTTTTATTCTTAATTGTATATATGCTTACCATAAATATGCATTTTTGAATCAAATATCCTATGTTGATCATAGTTTTCGAATACTTCCATTACGTTCGCTGGAGAAAATATTCGCTACCGTTACTAAAATTGTCTACAATTTTTTTATATGTAGGTATTTTGTGGTTGATATGAAATTTACATTTTCTCTTGCAATATGTCGTCGTGTGCCGCCAAAATCCCCTTTATGTTATTATTGAAAACAATGAACCGTGAAAAAAATTGAAGAGCTATGGAAACGGAGAGAGTGGATAAAAGGCCAATGTCCGCACGCGATATCAAAATTCACAGACGGACAAGCTCATGTGACCCTTGGGTCAATATATGAATTTCACTTTGAGCCAGAAAAGTCTTATTTAAAATTCATTTATTATTATAAAATAACTGATACCGGAGATTGGAGCTACTTTAAACATTTGGTGCTATTGGAAAATAAATTAACACTTGAACAAATGTTTGACCCTTTACTTTTCTTCAACTTTAATACTTTCGGGTCAAAATATGAATTTCACTCTGAACTTACAACTCTGAAAATACAAGATTTTTTCGATTTTTTTAAGTAAAACTTCTTTAGGCGGTGTAAACCCGGTGTAAACTAGGGTGTAAACCCGTACAAATGCAACTGAAGTGCGGTACGGCATATAAGATAAGTCAAGAGCCTATGATTCGTCATTCGCTCTCGATGATATCATTTCTATACATGTCGATTGTCATTAGTCGTCGTGTATGCGTACCGGCATCAACGTTGTTTGCGTACCGATATCAACAAGGAAATCGGCATAGATAAATAAACATATTAAATCGTAGTATACACACATACATTGTAGTATAATCTTGATTTAAAAAAATGCCTGAATCAGAAGAATATTTTACCCTGTCCTCTGCAAAATAATTATAATGAAAATAATAAAATAAATGCAGCATTTGCGCGTGTATGAAACATAAGTTTATTGAAATAAATTTTATTTCATTCGTAGTTTCTATAAATCTTTGAAGTTATTGAAATGGAAAATATTTTTTAGGCAAAACAGATATTACAGCTGTTCAAAGAATGAGATTATATCGTCAGCGTAAAAGTAAAAAGAATACAATCATTGAATGAATGTATGTTAATTTTAATTACACGAAGTTCTTCAAACACAATTATTACATGATGAGTGCACAAACAATATTTGTTTAGGCGTTGTGACCACTGTTAGAACGAATATTATAGAATTTATTAATCAGCAACTACTTCAATTCTCTAACGAAGGTTCATTTATAAATGCTAATTACAATGACAAACCGATCATGTCATATTTAAAGTATGGCTTTAATTACATTATTCTTTATAAATATTTTATAAAATTTAACATTATATAATAATATTAATTTAACATTATATAATGGTTGACACTAATAAATATGTGCATCACAAGTGTTACCATATTACTAATAAACATTATTCAAAATTGTTATATGATGTATTTATTTTTACTTAGCTTAAAATTGCTACTTCGTATAGTAGCAAATAAGTTTTACCTCAATCGCGTGTGATCCTTACGAGCATTTTTTTTTTTAATTTTTGTCGCACGCTTTGATAATTTAACAAGTTAATGAGAAAACAATATTAATTAAAAAATATACTTTCATTATATATATACATAACATTTAGAATGTCATTGAAGTCACGAACGTCAAAGCAATTTTGATAAAATCAATATTGAGGTCTCATTGATAATATTATATCAAAATTAGCCACCATCGTATATTTGAATTAGCTTATTGACCCTTTCCTTGTCAACCCCTGCTTTCTGTTAACCCATCATAGTGATGTTGACGAAAACTTATGTCCACTCGATTCGAACCCCCTCGATTGCATCATGTTTACTTAGCGTCATATTTCCAACCCCATAAGCAATAGTGGTCCTTCATAGTATTTGGGATCATAATAAGGAAAATATTACAGTCCGGTTCCATATTTTGTTTGACAATCCATCATTGCGGACAGTGATAGATGTCCATAGTTATATTAATAAACATGACACTGGTTAACGATATCGTAATTAATGGACCATGGAGCAATTATTGGAGAGTTTTATAATATATTTTTTACGGAATATAAACAGTGTTTAGAATTAAATAATTTGTCAAACGGTTGTTGGATGTATAGGTCCAACGGAACCCTATATGATGTCCAAAAGCATTTATGTGTTTTTTT
>NW_020537758.1:52273520-52337012 GCF_003426905.1 Ctenocephalides felis
TAACCCCAATATTTCCATATAAAGATAGCATCGTTTAGCGCTGTTTCGCATTACGCTCTACTTTCATGGAACGTATCCCCCGCATTAAGCGGGGTATTACTGTATTATATAAGTGAACTACTGGGGCGCATGGCATCGTGCCTTAAGGCAAATTGCTGGAACTTCTCTTACCAAAACTGTAAATTTGACAACAAATTACTTTTTTTTGAAAAAAAAGTTTTCCTTATTTTGACATATTTTGGAAATTCTGAACTTTTCTTCAAAGCAATCGTACGGCTTTATCTGCATAGAGATGAAATGTGAAAGCGCGTAAGCGCCGCGTCGCCCTCTAACGGATAAACATTGGTACGGAACCCATATGAATGTAAACAAAATTTATACTTATTGTTAAAATTTTTATAAACTATCTGATAATTTTATGTGCATATGTCTAATGATCATTTTTGACCGCCAAATGGCATTTTTTTTACTTTTTTTATTAGATCTTCAAACCCGCTAGACCTGCCTTCATAAAATCAATTATCAATTTTTCATCTTGTCAATACAAGTAAAATGTTTTTTGAATTATTAAAATCGGACGCTCCGTTCTCTTAAAAACTGAGTTACCATTTTAGGCACTTTTTGCCCCGTATCTACGGAACGGCTAGACCTGCCTTCGCCAAAAACTAATCAGCACGTCTCCTTATCAATACGAATCGAATGTTTTTTGAATTATTCAAATCGGTTGATCGGTGTTCCCGAAATTGTCGACGAAAATTTGTATCCGCACACACACGCATACATCCATTTTTTCTAAGGTATGCCGAAATGTTCAGAAGGTTTTGAAACGTTTTGAAAGATATATAAAAATTTTCATTTTCGATTTTTTTGCGATTACTATAACTTGCCTTACGGGAAGTTAATAATTACATGATCAACAATACGAACAAATACTGGAAATATTATTATTTGATAGAACCACAAATCGCATATTGCAAATATATAAGAAATTATTTTTTTTAGATACTCAATCCAATTTACTATTTAAAAAGGTTTTACTACCCTGAACATGTGTTTATGGATCCACCATCGATCATCATATTACACTACTAGTCAAAGAGGAAGCAGATAACTGCGGTACAAAGCACTCCAAATCACAATTCGAATACATCGGAACAAAACTAGATCATGAATAGGATTTTGCTTACAATGAGCAAAGATTGACAATCCCTGCACATTTGAATAAACAATGCAGTGATAATTGACAAAACAGAAATCCTGATATGATTTCGAGCAAGTGATAAATATTATATGTGCAATGATGAAACCGTTGTTAGAGATTTGTATAGAGTCGGTCAACTCGTCCGAGCAACTGTCAAAACACCACGCGACAGGCAACGTCCGTCCTAACAAAACAGAAAACCTCTATGTAAATAATATATAGAATATGAATATGGACAGATTCAACAATGTATGGTAGATTAATACAGAACTAATATATTGCAGAAAATGAAAATTAGGTCACGTTATGCAACACACGCGATACCTATAATACTGCCCATAGGAAAGATAAAAATAAATTATTAAAAAGATAATATTAAATAAATTTTTCAAAAATTTCATTTAATAGTAATGGAAAAATAGGCATGGCCTAAACGCAAATTTTTGAAAATTCCCGTACCGTAATTAAAAACCTTGGTACGAAATGTGCACATTATTAAAATCTCCATAAAATATCTGATCATTTGATATACATATGTCCAATAATCATTTTAGCCCGCCAAATGACATTTTTTTAACTTATTCTTACCGAGAGTCCATAACCGATGAACCTGCCTTTTCAAAAATTTAATCAGTTCTTCATCTTGCCAATACAAGTAAAATGTTTTTTGAATTATTAAAATTGGTTACGGTTTTTGAAAGCTTTGAAACGTAAAGATATATAAAAATTTTCATTTTCGAATTTTTTGCCATTGATATAACCCTATTACCCTACGGGAAGTTAATAATACAATTTTCATGATCTATCTAGTAGATTACAAGTAATCATACAAAAAAGAAAACTAGATACATATTTACACATTAACATTAAGTATATTTTACATTGCTTAAGGTGAGGTGAGTAAATAAATAAATCTCTTCAATAAGAATTAAATGAAGAGAGCTAGAGATAACTTGATATAATTTAAATTGGATCTGTTGGCTAATTTTTTTTTGAGTCACTTCACTATTGGAAAATTAAGCAAGAAAATTAATAGTCCATTAGGATGATCTTCAATCTTTAAGAAGTATTTATGGCATCTGTCGTTGATAACATCTTTTACGGATAGAATGTCCAAATCCTTATGAATTATGTAATTAGAAACACATCAAGGAGCATCAATAATGGTTCCGAGAGTTTTATTATTACAATATTGGACTTACTCTCCAAAATGCATATGGGTAAAAGAATAGTTTTTACCCAGTGGCGTCAGAACCGTGTGGACTGGGTAGGCTTGAGCTCCCCAATGATATGGCCTAATATGTCTGAAAAAAAAAACGAACACACTGCCTGTCTATAAAACAAATAGCCTACCCATCAAAAATTTGCTTCCGACGCCACTGGTTTTACCCATAAGGTAAAGATTTTCAATAGGCATAAATGCCCATTAGATGAAGTTTTGTAATTAAGAAAAGATCTAGAGGTGATTTATTATATACTTTTGTGATGAGGTTTTTGTAATAAGGCTTTTGTGAAGTTAATAAGTTATTCAGCTGCAATATTCAAATAGACAACTTTTAAAATGATTAGAGATACCTTATAATAATTTCCTATAACAATTGAGCATTACTGAAAAGCTTTATATTATCCAAATGAAGAAGTTTCAGGTGATAGGATAATTATAATTAAAATGCAATAGATAAATTTCCCTAAAATAGAAATGGGTTCGCCCGTAGTTAGAGCCATGAGATTTAAATTAGAGGTCCCAGGTACGTTAGCAGGCTCGAGCAGCCTTATGTCAAGCAGTAGTGACATCAATTTTCAATTGGAAATATAGATAGTAATATATTTACAAGTGAAAATAAATAGAAATTGCAATAATGAAATTAGTAACGTAGTTAGTAAAAAAATAGACCTAATATGATACAAGGTCAGCCAAATAACTTTTGAATACTACTGAATATGTTCTCTAAATTCTTTTTTTATTTGCAAATACCAATCCTTTCAGTTAATACAAAATAATTTAAATCAAGTGGCTTCCTCAGTATATATATTCAGCAGTTAAAAAAAAACTTTTTAATTTGGTGGATTCTATATACAAATTTACACAATCGATTTCAATTCAAACGAGTCAACGAGCTCATTTAAATGAGACAAAAAATTGAATATAATATAGGATTATATATGCTTTAATATTTTCTAGATAGATTTCTTACTCTTCATTTTTATCTTATATAAAGAAATGAATAAAAATACTGCGATGGATACAGAAATATATCGAATGGAAAAAGGTTAAATTTATTATATTATTTGACTTGTCAATTTAAGGTAAGATCAGTGGTATACATATTGTAAAATGAATTAAAAGCAAAACAACAGATTTTAAGTAAATAATTCAAAAATTTTAACTAAGAGTTGTAACTTTTAAACCATAAAATAATTATGTATGTATAGTTTCACATAAATTTTGTTCTTTATGAACACCAAAAAAACACCTAGCTTGAAAATATCTAATTCTTTTTTTTAAATAATATATTAGAAATAAAATTATATATTAGAAAAAAACACATAAATGCTTTTGGACATCATATAGGGTTCCGTTGGACCTTATGCATTCCAACTACCGTTTGACAAATTATTTAATTCTAAACACTGTTTATATTTCCGTATAAAATATATGTATAAAACTCTCCAATAATTACTCCATGGTCCATTAATTACGATATCGTTAACCAGTGTCATGTTTAATTAAATATAACTATGGACATCTATCACTGTCCGCAATGATGGATTGTCAAACAAATATGGAACCGGACCGTAAATATTTCCTTATTATGATCCAAATACTATGAAGGACCACTATTGCTTATTAGGGTTGGAAATATGACGCTAAAGTAAACATGATATCGCAATCGAGGGGGTTCGAATCGAGTGGACATAAGTTTTCGTCAACATCACTATGATGGGTTAACAGAAAGCAGGGGTTGACAAGGAAAGGGTCAATAAGAAAATTTAAAAAATATACGATGCTGGTTAATTTTGATACAACATTGTCAATGACACCTTATATCAATTTTACAGAAATTGCCTTAACGTTACTTACATCAGTCGCATTCTAAATGTTATTCACATATGATGAAAGCATATTTTTTAATTAATATTTTTTCATTAAGTTGTAAAATTATCAAAGCGTTTTATCTAATATTCATAAAAACAATTAATAGCAATTGAATATGAATTTAGCAAATTTGTCTTAACGTTAGTTACATCATAATCTCAATCTTCATAAATGTATTTTCTTTAATAAATCTAATTGTTCAATTTGTAAAATTATCAATTAAAAATAAACATTTAGAGTTACTTTAATGTTTAGCTAATTTTTCTATAAATATACTCTAGAACGCTTCGTCTAAGTAAAGGGCAATTAATTCGATTTCTCTTTCTAAATTCTGAAACACGTTTTAGAATATTAATCTACTTACTTAATCCACATATAAAAATAAACAAATTATCTTGTAAATTTAACAAAAGAGGTTGAGTAATTACAATTCACAAAATACATTTGTTTTATATATTTTAAATTTAATAATGCTCTTTAAAATATTCGAAAACCCAAAAGAGTGTTAATAGTATAATATAACACTTTTGCATTGTAACAGCTTATAACCCAATAAATGGTATTACTAATTATATGCTTCATGATACAATTAAATTTATTAATATAGAATTAACATATTTATATCAATCTAAATTTTTAAATTACAAAAAATCAATATCAAAAGGTATAATCTTCTTAAATAGGCAAAACATCTAAATATGTACTAATATTTTTTTTAGAAAATTTGTGTAATTTTCTAAAAAAAAATTTAATATGTGTAAATTTATATGTGTAATAAATTAATTTTTAATAATGGACCATCTTTTTATTTATTTTTTATTATCTTTAGTCAATTGTAACACTTTTGCAACAAGTAATCACTTGACGCCCTGTGTGTACGAGTGTCGTCTACAGACGACATTCCGAGTGTCGACTTTTGTTTCAGAATTCATCACTCTGAGATAAATGAAAAATAAGGATTCTAATTTGTTATCGTCATTTTTAGTTTTTATAAGTTAAATTTTCAATTTTTCACAGATAATAATAATTGCAAAATCTTAAAATTTGTATACCAAATACTTGAACCTCTGCCAGCTCGTACAGCAGTATCTCAGTTCTATCATAGATTTGATAAACAATATGGAAGATAATGATTCAAATTCATGTCAGACTAAAATATTATAATACTACTGTCAAATTAAGATTACAGTAATTAAAATTGATATTAGTAATCAATATGTAATTAATATAGTATAATTATTTGGCAGTAATCGATAGAATCTTTAGTTCAGAGAGAAATTTATATTTTGACCGAAGAGTCTTATAGTTTAAAGAAAACTAAAGGGTCACATTTGTTTGAAGAAAACTAAATTTTTAATTTATTTTCGGATAGCTTCAATTTTTACAAGTAGCTCCAATCTTCTGTATCAATTAATTTACAATAATAAATTAATTCTAAATAAGCCTGTTTTCTGGTTCAAAGTGAAATTCATATTTTGACCCAAGGGTCACATGACTTGTCCGTCTGTGAATTTTGATATCGCGTGCGGACATTGGCCTTTTATCCACTCTCTCCGTTTCCATAGCTCTTCAATTTTTTTCACGGTTCATTGTTTTCAATAATAACATAAAGGGGATTTTGGCGGCACACGACGACATATTGCAAGAGAAAATGTAAATTTCATATCAACCACAAAATACCTACATATAAAAAAATTGTAGACCATTTTGGTAATGGTAGCCAATATTTTCTCCAGCGAACGTAATGGAAGGAGTCGAGAACTATGATCAGCATAAGATATTTGACTCAAAAACGTATATTTATAGTAAGCATTTATGCAATTAAGTATAAAAACAATTACAGACACCATAGATAAGGAAAGTTTGTGATAGACACTTTAGTATTAAACAACATGAAACATTAAACAACATGAAATATTTGCAATTCAAACCTGGTCATGATTAATATATTTTTTTTAATATTTGCATCTTTTACATCCTGAACATCAGCAAATTTTTAGACCCAGACGCCTTTTAGACGATTTAGATAATCCATTGATTGGGCATCCGGGTATGAAATCAATTTAATTTAATTTAGTTATATATTGAGCGATTGAATGTGTTTAAAAAAACTTCTGCTTGAGTAATAAATAAACTATAAAATTTGCATTATAATATTCCGAAAAATAAATAAACAAAACATTTCTTTTTATATATCCCGAACATCCCGAAGGATAAATTTATGTTATAGCCAGAAAATCCGACTTGCATTCTCAGAGACCAAAATTAATCGAAATTAAATTTTATTTTTTTTGGGGTTTTTTAGAAAAAAATCATTATAATTTTATTTTAAATAATGTGCCGATCTGTTAAAACATACAAGATCATGTTTGTGGACTACAATTAATATAATTACAAACATAATTTTTTTTAAAGAAATCATTTGTTTTTTAGTGAAATCGAAAAGTTTATATTAGATAAAAACTATTGGAATTTTTATCTAAACAGCTAAAACTCCATTTTTATAGTAAGATGAAAAAATTTAGTATTTCTTGAAATATAATTTAACCCGATATAGGTAAATGAATTTTGAAATATGTGTACCGAGAATTAATGCAATATCATATTTAGATGAATTCTAACAGGTTTTATAATTGATTTACTCTAACTTTATTAAATCTAAATCCAAATCTTAATCAAATTGCTTCATCAATGATAAATTAACGTATACCACGATCTTTAGTCAATTTATCAAAATGACAAATAAAATTATATTTTAAATGTATGTTCAAAATATAGAAAATTCTTTTTAATTCACATTACATATCAAAGAAAAGGTTAAGAATTATAAATGGCACAAGGTTATAATTATAAATCTACATGGGTCAATAAATGAAGGTGCATATATAAATTAATAATTTTAAAATATATATAGGGATAGCCAATATTTCACAATTATGTTTTTAGTATAAAGTTATTTTGTGCAGACTTTTGCCATAGTATTGTACATAAAACGGTTTTATAATGCTTTAAAAATTGTAGAATTCAAACGGTATATTTAGTTGATCTGTGGTTTTTATTACAGGATAAATTTGCAAATGATCACATTTAAAACAAAGTAACAAACATAAAATTAATTAAATAGCGTTAAATGAAACTATTTTATCTGAGAGCAATAAGAATATAAAATGATTTATCAGGCTTTATATTAATTTTCTCTTTTTAAGTATAATTTTAAAGTTCATCAAGTTTATACGAGTTGGCACCATGATGCTAAAATATAATAGGTCAAGTTAAATATTTAAATAGCTAATATTGTATATTCATAAAAAATGTAGTTTTACTTACTGTTCACATTATTCCGCATTATGTAATGTACTTTAAGCATTAAAAGTTATATCAACACCGGAACACCGTTGTAAACTTATAATATTCAAAGTACGTGACATTTATTCGAAAATTGATAGGTGCATCATGTTTCAAAATAAATGGCCAAACAAAGTTATGGACAAAATAAATGAGATCGGTCACGTTTCTCTTGAATTTCATGGCATATTTTACCAACATAAGTACACATAATTTGAAGCCGCATACAAAACGTTTTATAATAATGTCGAATGAATATTTAAGCAAGCTTTCATTTAATGTCAAAGTATATACTGCCAAATTAGTGATACAATCTGATATTAATCATTCGCGATTGTGAAAGTTATTGATGTTAAACAAAAATCGTAACAAGAAATTCAGAATAAAATATTTATTTGCTTTAAATTTTACTATTTATATTGATTGTATATGCAAATATTCATAAACTTGGTCGCCAAGAACGTCCAAGCTGTTTTTACGTGAATAACAAAGAAAGGATAGCATAGAACTAGCACAACTTAAGAAAGGATAGCATAGAACTAGCACAACTTAAAAAAATTACATTTAATAATTTTATTAGTATTAGTATATGATTTGATAAATTATGTTCTCAAAAAATAGTTAATATTTATTACTACTTTAGTCACTAGTTCTCCTCAATTATGCATGTAATGATAATGCTGTGCTCAACTATGCAGTGTGCATATCCTTGTATTATTATGATATAAAATCGTAAATTGAAATGCATTAATTAATAAATATGCTTTCAAGTATGTTTTAAAATTATAAAACTAAATCAAGATAAATCGCAGCATATTACATTCACTTTGAGAAAGAACAAATGCCCAACTGTTTATCTGAATGAAGAACTAGTACCACAAAAAGATGCCATAAATTTTGATTTGTTTTATTTATTTTGACAAAAAAATTAACATGCGAACCACATTTTAAGAAATTAAAACATACAACTAAAAATGCAAGAATTGCAGTGGAAAAAAACTCGAAACTTTCATTAGAAAACAAAATTTTGATATATGAATCTGCTTTGAAAGTGTGGCCTAATAGCATTGAGCTAAGGGTCTGAACAACTAAGTCGAATATTGTTAAAATGGAGAGACAATCAAAGATTTTAAGAATTGTCACTAACGTAAATTAAGCAATTAAATATAATCTAATGATCAAGTTATTACAAAGATTCAATTTAAATCTATACTTTTTGAAATCCCAGGACAAATTCGGTCAAAAGAACTAAATCCGGGCCAAATTTTGCTTTTAGAAAAACCCAGGGCACAAGATGGAATTCGAAGACGGTCCCGGTCAAACCGGGACATCTGGTAACATCGAAAACAAAAAAATAAATTAAATGGCAGAAAGAAAGAAAGTACTTATAACTCTACACTTTGGGAGTATAATGTATAATAAAAAATAATGAATTCCCCGTTGTATATCGAAATACCTGTTATGAAACTATTTCGCAATCGCTTGTTTGTTGTATCAAACAGCAGGACATGGCTTGTCTCTATCCTTTGATATTTTTACATTGTCACATTGTTTTGTATTATCTTAGCATGTTCTCATTCACATCCTGTGTTCTGTTTCTGCAACGGTTCCGGTCGGAGCGACACTTTTTGCTAGTGATTTTTTTTACTGGCGGCGGATGCAAAAAAATTCAACTTGAAGGATTCAGAAATAACATGTAGTATGTTTAATCATTTAGCTTGGGAATTAACATGATATTTAACAGGTTTTCTATAAATACATAAAAAATTCAATTCTTGCAATTTTCAAATACATAATTCAAAAAGTTTATAAATGTATGAATGTTTTTTTGACGTTTTTAAAAGTTTCTGAAGATGTAAATTTTTTATATTGTTTTCTATAAATACATATATTAAAACTTAAGATACCTAATTTCTTAGTAAATAAATTTAGAGTAATAGAGTAAATAAATGTTTGTTTTAAACAGTTTCTTAAGGAGTAAATTTTTCATAACCCCAAAACGTATAAAAAGAATGAATGGCTGTTAGATCAGAAAAATAAAATAAAATTACAATTGATGTAGAGTAGAGCGGTGCTTACAGGTTCGCGGGTAGAAAGGTCCACGGGTAGAAAAGTCCATCACCGAAATCACCAAAGCCAGTGAAGTTAAGAATTTTTAACAATAATATATGAAAGTAGAGGGAATATGATTTATAACCAGACATCACCTTGATCCTTATTTTCAGTCATTATTTGTTTTGGTTGAGAGAAGTGTTGCTTATTTGCTTAGAGACCTTAATATAATTAATTAATTGTTATTTAATTGTTTTGTAAAATGTATTGTTAATTTTAAGTTAAATTCGATCGTTTTTTTTATATAACCTTTATAAAAGCTTACACCTGGGTGTGGTAAAAAGAACTAACTGTACCTTCACCCTGGTGTAAAGGTGTAGAAAAATATAGCGAATAAAAAAGTAAATTAAAAAAAAGATGATTTTTAGAAGAGATGGGTTAAATAAATAGTTATTCTAACTCTGCTGATGAGTATTTCAAACTAAATGCCAGATGAAGGGGTTATCTCTGTAAAAATGTACTCGTTCTTTATATTTTGCATTGGTTCAATAATTTAGCTATTATTTTATAAAAAACTTTTAAAATTAAAATAAGACATTGGAACTGTTTGCTCTTCTGACCCGCCTATGGGGTAAAAAAGAACAAGCTACAAGTTTTCGAAAAATTTATGGATTTTACTGGACATAGTCAGATAGTTATTTGTTTGATATGTGTTATTAATTGTTGTGATATAATTGGTTTGGTTTTCACAACATAATTGCTCAGTCAAATTCGATCTTTGCTCAGAATCAAATAAAGTATATACATTTTTTAAATAAAATATACATTGTATTATTATCTTCTACTTTTTGAAGTCTAAAATCAATTTTAGATTTAGAAAAGTAGAAACTAATAATTATTCATTAAATAGTACAGTATTAGTCTTTAAACAGTATCACCTAATAATAATATAATATTAATGTATGTAGTAGTATTATTCACTAAATAGTATATGATAATTTTAGTCTTGCAATAGAAAAAGATAATAATACAATTCTAAATTTTAGATTAGATTCCACACTAATAAATAAATAGCCTTAAATTAGTTTAAAACCTAAATAATAAAGTACAAACTTAAATTTAAAATTATGATGAAGTTTTAATACACAATAGCTATTAATAAATAGCCAAAAAAGCTGATCGCTACGCCAACTTATATGCCAGCACAATAAACAAGCAAAAATAAATATATGAATATATGCTTTCCTAATTAATAAATTCGGTAACTATCATTGATATATATAATCATATTTATATATAATTATATTTATCATTTACTCGCATAGATTATATCTAACAGTTAAATATAAATATTTTTGACTCGTATTTTATTTTGCGATGGGTGTTATACGAACATAATTGAACTCTAAAAATATTTCAAACAACTTTATACAAAATCCATAAGCACGCTTTTGTAATAGAAAAATAAAATTTGTCTGCATAAATAACACTATGTCAACTAAAAATCTGGTCAACAATACCAGGGGAGGTGTGACGTTACCGTACAAATAAAATTAAAATAAATAAACTTTCCTAGTTAATCTTGGGCGTGGTAGGTCTTGTGCCACGTATACAATGACGAATCCAGTTTATATCTTTTATAAAAATCATTTTATCGCCGAACATAAAATTCGAACATAAAAGTTTATGATAACGACACATATTTGTACCTTCCCGAAAGGGTGAAGCCCAACAATAATAATAACGCACACGGTAGACAAGCGTATGAGCGCAGAGCGCAGAGCGCGGCGTACGCGAACATAAAAGTTAATAGAGCATTATGCTAATATTTACCACTGTCCCTAGCCAAATATTTTTTCTGTATCAGAGCTGGGAGTCATTTTTGAGAAAATACAGAATATAGTAATTCACGATTCATTCACAAACACCTACTTACTAGAATAAAATATTATTGTAGCTCTTTTTCTTCTATATTGAAAATGTGACCCCTCCGTCATTGATTGGAATTTGAAACTATCACTATTAGTAATCTATTTTTAAAACACTTGATATTGGAAAAACTATTGAAAATTTTAACTCAAATGTTTCATATATCTTCGCACTAATATTGAGATAAGTATATTTATTAAAATTGCAAAGAAAAATGATACCAAAATGTTCAAAACAAATGTTCAAACAAAACATTATAAATAAATAATTATTATTTATATTTCTGTATAATTATTACTGTCATTAGTGATCGATCCAGCCAAAATCGCAATATTCATATTATACAACGTTATCTTAATAAGACAATAATTAAAGGCTCAAATTTAAATATTTGGAAAGAATAAATCAGAAAAATCTATAAAGTTTATCAGCCATCCTAACAAAGTAGCCAAGGTGGCTCCAGACTTAAAAGGACTAAACTACTGGAATTTACTGAATAATTATTAAGTTTAGATTCAAGTTTATTTTATAAAATCTCTATAAATTAAATTATATTAAAATTTTTAATATGTTTTCGAATAGTATAAGATAGTTAGCATTCTACAGCCATTATAGTTAAGCAAACAAAAAGAACTGTTCGATGATAATTTTCATGATTCTAAACCCAAAATAAACAACATATCTTTTGAGAATATATTTACGAATTATTTTATCTATATAGTAGTGCGGGGCTCATAGGTCCAATTAAACTCTGCGCAATTCTATTATAAAAACCAAGCAAATTATATCACAACAAATAACACATATTAAAGAAACAACTATCCGACTATGTTCTGTAAAATTTACAGCTAATCCATCATTGTAGAAATGTGTTTTTGTTGCATTTCAAAAATTTGTCACCTGGTCCTTTTTACCTCAAATACTGGGTAATGGGACTTTACGAATAAACAGCCATGGGTACATTTTTTGAGATTTATGTGATTTCATGAGAAAACAATGTATGCATAACCATGATCTGATATTTCGTCATATATATTTGGCAATGTTGGAATAACTATTTATTTAATTTATCTCTTATAAAATTGCTTTTTTAACTAATTTATTTTTTATTTTCTATACTTTACTGTTTACACCTTTGCCAGAATAAAGGTTTAATTGTCCCATCCACGTGTAAGCTTTTATAGAGGTTATGTAAAAAAAAGAGTGCGCGTAAGGTTCACACACGATTGAAGTTAAACTTATTTGCTACTGTACAAGATGGCATTTAAGTAAAAATAAATATATCTTATAACAATTTTGAATAATGTTTATTAGTAATATGGCAACACTCGTGATGCACACATTTATTAGTCTCAACCATTATACACATTTATATAATGATAAATTATAAATTATATATTTATAATATCATTAAAAATATGTATAATATTTAAAAAGAATAATGTAATTAAAGACATACTTCAAATATGACATAATCGATTTGTCATTGTAATTAGCATTTAAAAATGAACCTACATTAAAGAAATGAAATAACTGCTGGTTAATAAATTCTATAATATTCGTTCACACAGCCTAAACAAATATTCTTTTCGCAACTTCACTCATCATGTAATTGTGTTTGAAGAACTTCATGTAATTAAAATTAACATACACTCATTGGCTGATGGTATTTTTTTTACTTCTTCGCAGGCGATATAATCTC
Organism: Ctenocephalides felis; assembly: GCF_003426905.1. Classification (NCBI taxonomy): domain Eukaryota; kingdom Metazoa; phylum Arthropoda; class Insecta; order Siphonaptera; family Pulicidae; genus Ctenocephalides; species Ctenocephalides felis. Next base: position 52,286,847 of record NW_020537758.1, read on the forward strand.
ATTCTTTGAACAGCTCTAATATCTGTTTTACCTAAAAAATATTTTCCATTTCAATAACTTCAAAGATTTATAGAGACTACGAATAACATAGAAATTATTAATAACATTATAATTATTAATAACATAGAAATTATTAATAACATTATAATTATTAATAACATTAAAATTATTTACGGGGGACATGGTAAAATTTTTTTCTGATTCAGGCATTTTTCATTAATACAAGATTTGTACTACGATATAACATTAAAATGTTTATCTATGCTGATTTCCTTGTTGATATCGGTACGCATACAACGTTGAGGCCGGTACGCATACAACGACAGATCTCTATTCACATACGCGACGACTAATCACAATAGACCCGTATAGAAACGATATCATCGAGAGCGAATGACGAATCATTGGCACTCTACTCTTATCTTATCTTATCTGCCGTAACGCACTTCCGTCGCATTTGTACGGATTTACCCCTAGTCGCGCCTAAAAAAGTTTTACTTCACAAACTTTTGAATATAACTGAAAATTAACAATGCATTTTCTGAAACATTTAACTGTCGACCTTTGAATTAATATTTATCACTCAACGTTAAATTATTGAGAATTCTATTCGTTGGTTAGGAGTATCATTGTACATTTTTTAATGCATTGTTATCGATAACGATCAAACAATGTTTAAATATGTTATTTAAAATATTCTCGGGCGACTTGCTGGCCCGTACAGCAGTGTCACTCCTACGGAAAATACTCTCGTCGCAAAAGGGTTAAAATGTGTACCCTACATTTCCACCAGCTCTCTTCAAACAAAACCTCCAGCATTCAGTACAGGGCGGACGTTACGAAATAGCAAAGTATAATTTACGCACACGGTGGTGTCCCTTTGATCTAGGCCAAATCTCTAGTTCCGATCATAACGCACGCGCGCCCGAAACAATGCTGCGATTTGCATAATATTTACAAAAAATAGACCAACGCGTCTTTATATATCATCGAGATTTTATTGATAAGTATATATCAATAACACAAAGCGGATTAATCTATCACACACGACTAATAATATTAGATGCGGTTTAGGAGATACCGGTAGTTTAAATTAGGGTTGAAAATTGTTTTAATTTTGGTATCACGTGAATTGGGTTTAGAATAATCTATAAAACAGATAAACCTACTGATTATAATTTAATTTGTGTATGTGTTCGAATAGTAAGGTAATTTTTCAAAATTTGAGATCAAAACTTTAATGCACATGTCCTGAATATGTTGATGGTATTAAGTATATAACTAAACTAACTAAATAAGAGGAAAAATCCTACTTGCTATTATGTTTTCTTAACGTTTCAAGTCATTCTGAATCGATTGAGACAAAAAGAGTGAGTAGGTCACATACATCGAACTTCGTCGACGTTTCCTCAAAAATGGCTTCTTTATTGATTTATCAGTTTTGCGCAACGATCAGACAAGCCGTTTTTTCCTTGTTAGGATTAATCGCTCGCGCTTTTAGAAAATATTCCGTGTATCTATTAGGCGCGTATTCGTTTTGCAAAAATGAAAATCGAAACCATTTGTTGAAAGTGGTACCATTGTACAAATTTCTATAATGATGAAAATTTGACCAAATTGTATAATCTGCAATAGTTTCTCACATTATGATGGAAATCTCTCAGGCAAATTCATGCAACTTACCTTAAGGTAAAATGCCACACTCTCACACCTAGTTAAATTTTATTTTTTAAGCATAATAATTATAAATCGTATTTCGTTATGTTTCTATTTTATTGCTGTAACTTTTAACTATTTCTCTATTTACGCATTTAATTAAAGAGATCGTCTAAAATTAAAATTGATACTAATTAATTATTCGTTAACCAATTAATTATTAACTTCCCGTAGAGTAAGTTATTGTAATCGTACGAAAATTGAAATTGAAATTTTTTGCATTTGTCGACGTTTTGAAGGTTTCTGAATATTTTGGCATACCTCAGAAAAAATGTATTTGTGTGTGTGTGTATGTATGTATGTATGGATAAAATTTTTCGGTTACGTTTTCGGGCGCACGGATCAACCGCTTCAAATGGTTCAAAAAACAATCGATCCTATTAATAGGGAGATGTGCTGATTAGTTTTTGGCAAAGGCAGGTACAGCAGTTACGGAGATAAAGAGCAAAGAGTGCAGAAAATAGAAATCGAGTTTTTGAGAGAACGGAGCATCCAGTTTGAATGATTTAAAAAACATTCAATTAGCAATGATTGGGAGAAGTGGTTATTAGTTTTTGACAAAGGCAGGCTCAGCCATTTTGAAGATACGGAGCTAAATGTGCAAAAAATGGCAGTTTTTGAGAGAGCTAAGCGTCCGATTTGAATGATTCAAAGAACTTTCTGCTTGTCTTACCAAAATAATTGATTTTAGAAAAAAAAATTTGTTTCAACATTTTTTTTTCAATTTTTTTTCAAAAAAAAATTTTTTTGTATATAGAAAACAATTCAGATTTTATTTTTAATTCTGACTATAGTTCTAATATACTTTAAACAAATAATTTCAACTTTGCAATTCAGTTTATATAATTCTTATAAATATTAAACAATGTTACAATATTTACAATAATCTATTTGAAATCATTCAGTATTCCTCGAACATTTCGTTACGGTACGGGAAGTTCCAGCAATTTGTCTTAAGACACGATGCCATACACCCAACTAGTTTTAATCGATGTAATTGTATTAGATGCAATCGCACTTACAACTATTTATTTTATACCGACAAAATATTAAATATCTCGATACTTGAGAATAAGTTTCTTTTCAAAAATTGTAATTTAAGCCAAAAGTGAAAAATTTATACGCATGACGAGTATAGTCGTCAAAACACAAAATTCTGCCACTATTCCATGACGAGTATACTGTTCAACCAAAATTATAAATATGTTAATGGCCATATTATTTTAAACATCAACAATTTTAAAAATCGGGTACAATAAAATGAATTAAATAAATATAATAAATAATTTATAATTGTATTAAATAATTTAACAATGTTTTGGTTAACCGTATTTGACCGCAAATATATTTTTCAAGAATTCCTTTCAACGTCCAACAAAAAAATGAAAAGTTTATATTAAAAGCTGTAATTTATCACAGAAATACTAAAAATTTTAAAACAACATATTTGTGTACAATTTTTTATCAAATCTTATTTGCCATTTATTTTTTCTCTCATCCCTTTTAATAAAATTTAAACGTCTATCATAAATTTTTATTGCTGCGCGTATGTACACAATATGTTTGCACAAGTTTTTTATATGTATAAAAATTCGTTCTATAAATATCTATCAATCTATTCTAGAGCTATAATCCGAATTATATCTATAAATTGTAATATTATTTGAAAATCCTATAGACAATGCGACAACGCTATCATTGTGCATGGAATGCAATTCGCTAATAATAATACTCTATAATCCCTAAGAAGCTTTACTCTATTCTACCCCCGTGGAGCAAAATGCTTTCACTCAGCATGCTGTGGAAATGAAATGAAAGATTCTCAAAAATTGGGACAACTCTTTAATGATATTAAATTCAATAACATTGAGAATGATTTTATAGTAAATATTCTTAAAAATTATTAATTATATCATTATAATTTAGATAGAATTTACCATTTATCTACATTAAAATACAAATTATTATTAAATTGATATTTCTTGAACTTCTGTAAATATTAATGTGTTATGTTACATATTTATATTAATAATTAAAATCCTCGACATATCAATTACTTTTGATAGTGATAATGCTATCACTATATTTTTTTGTTCGCATAATTTAAAATATATCAACATTTAATTAAAAATTTTAATTAAATTGATATGCCTAGGACTGTCCTCTCAATGACAAACAATGATAAAGTTTTGTCCAACAATGTACTTGAATATAACAGTTATAATATACTAGTTTATATGTAATTTTCTAATCTTGAAATGATTACTAATGGAAAAAACATTATACTCAGTCGGTGCACAAAATTATCAAGTAATGATATAATATTAAAAATATAATCAAATCTTATATTTCAAATTCATATAACAATATTTTGACTATGTCCTACAGTGTGAAGATGATTTAAAAAGTAAATAATTTCAATATCATGAATACTTCAAATTAATCTAAAGAAAGGTACAGCTGGAAATATTAAGCATATGGGATATGTGGGAATAATAACTTGTTTTATGCTATTGAATTCCTTATTACTACCAAATTATTATATTTTTTTAAATCATACATATGAGCAGAAGATCCTACTACGCATCAGTAGTTTTCAATTTTTAGTTCACAAATTATATATTAATACACAAAAATCAATTTGATATGGTAAATATATATTTTAAAATGAACTAATATAACAGTCAAGATCTGAGTCGATGATTTGAATCGTTTAATGAATAAAAACAGTACTCAGATTCGAGACTATCATTTCGAAATATAACTAATTAAATAATAAATAATATTTCATACATTATTCATTAAAGATAATATAAATTTAAAGAGTTACTGAAAATATTTAAGCCCGTAGCAGCATTAGATTCCTAACTAATATTGTTTTATTTGAAGACAAATAGTATTGTTAGGTAATTTTATTGTTAAACTGAAAACATCGTATTAATATTATATAGATTTAAATATGAAGTATTAAATAAAAATGAAATCCATGATAAAATAAATTATTTAATTAAAACCTGATTCATATCTATACTACTAGAACCTAAATATAACAAGCAACTGTAGCCATTAGATTCCTAATAAAAGATTCTGTTTTATTTGAAGACAAAAATATATTAGGTAATTTTTTTTGTTAAACTGAGAAAAACCGTATTAATATTATAAAGATTTAAATATGAAATATTAAATAAAAATAAAATCCGTAATAAAATAAATAATTTAATTAATATAATTAAACCATGAATAATATCTACTAGAAAACTTTTAAATCAGTCACCTGTACTATAAAATAACAATTTTGATTTAGCAAAAATTTGCTTCTAATATTTGAGTACATGTGTAGTTCTCTAGCCTGTACATTATAATAGGTTTGATTTTTTTCGAAGCTCTGAATAGTTGCTGCTGCTGCTTATCGGATAAATCAGCAGGAGACTAGAAAAGTCAGATGAAGGGTGCGTGTGCCAAATCATCGATAATAAGGGCAGAGAAAATTATAATAACGAATGCATAATCATTCGATATTCTATAAAAACTGCATATGTTCATTCATATTCTGAAAGTTATATACAGAATTCATATTCTGAAGTTTTGCAATGCGCAAAAATAATGGAGGTGAGCAAAGAATTGGTACGGTTTGACAACAAACAAAAGAAAAGTTACTAAATTATTCATTTTTGAAACAATTTTAACAAATGAATAAATTACCTAAAAGTTAATATTCACGTATAAGATACGAAAATGCATATTTAAAGCATTAGATTTTTTTCAGAAAAATAACCTGTGATGACTTCATATGCATACTTCAAAGTTTATACGAAAAAGTATTAACACCCACCTAAGATAGAGCGGGGCTTAAATTAAAACGAGTATAATATGGTATTTTTTTAACAATGCTTTATTAAAGTAGAGGGCAAAAAAAGTGTAACCAGCCATCGCCTTCAATCAAACGAGTATTTTTTTAGTTTTGGTTTTGAATTGTTTAATTTACGATACCGGAATATAATTGTTTTATAAGATGTATTGTTATTTTTAAGTTAGATTAAACTGTTTTTGAATCAATTTTTTAACGTAACTTCTATATTTTTAATATAACTTCTATAATAGTTTACATATAATTAAGGTAAATAGGACCGCCTTACACTGGAAAGATGTAAAGAATAAGAAAGTTGTGAATAAAATATGTTTAACAAGCAATTTTGCAAAAGATAAATTAAATTAAAAGTTATTCAAACTCTGATAATTTACAAGAATTCTTCTGGCAAAGTTCCATATGAAGGTCGTATGCAATTGAAATCTTTGTAAAAAAATTGATAATGAAATATGTATTCCAAACAGAAGTTGTATTCACCTTAATTGTAATAATTTTCAATAATCAATGAGGGTAATAACGATAAATTAAATCGAAATGTTTTTCAAAGTAAGATTTATTGTATAAGTAAGAGTTGATAAAGATTTTTGGTTATTATGTTTAACATAGTAATTAAATTGCAATGCATTGTTCGAATATTATAGCTATTTTCCCTAAAATTTCATCAAAATGAAAAATAAAATAGTGGATCCTAATGGCCTACCTGGCCTTTTTCACACCTCTTGAGGTGAAAAAGGCCAAATAACAAACATATTTCTTTATTGAAGACAGGAATTTTACTGAACGTAGTTATATAGTTGTTTGTTTGATGTGTTATTTGTTGTGATGTGTTGTTGGTTTGGTTTCCATAGCATAATTACGTCCAATAAAGTCTGATTGGACTTGTGATTGGATTTGAATTGGATTTTATTACAATCAATAACCAGAAAATATGTAAAAATTTCAAAATTCTTTGGAAAACTTAAAGTAACGCTATCAATAATACACCCTGAATAAAAAAACCTATAAATAATGTGTTTTCATTGAGTGAAGCAATTTAATTATAAAGAATTCACTAAATAATGAATATCGTGAGTTATGTGATTAATTATTTGTAATTTAAAACAAAAATGCGCACATGCACTTTAGGGCAAAAGGAACTTTCCAGGCGTGAAACCCTCCAGCTTTCAGAAATATCAATTTGATGAAACTCATATATCAAACGAAGTAAAAAAAAATATTTAAATTAGAGTTGACCATGAAATTATAGTTACTGAGCCAAATCTTAATAGAAGTACGATTATAATATAATATTTTTATTAATATTTATATAATTTGTATGAAGAGAGGTAAAATTAGTTTTGAATTTTAACCGTGTAACTTATTACGTTTTTAAGCTTAAGCTTGTTATAAGAAATTGTATATCAAAATAGTATATACAAATATTATTCTTTATATGACTGTTAAAATATCTTATCACTGGACTTAATACATAATTATGATTTAATGTGTTAATTAACAATAAAAATACTTTTGGCTATATGTGAATATATTTATATACCTATTCCCTTCTAGAAACGTAAAAAAATTTCAATGGCATATATATTTTAAATACTATAATATATTAAATCCATTACTTAAATATATCAAATATCAAATATTTAATCAAATTTTACAATTTAAAATTATTGTTTAGAACAAATCAGTTCAAATTTCTACTCTTTGTATAATAAATGTTAAAAAAGTGGTGAAATATATTAAAAAAAAACATCCAAATTTCTAAATTATTTTGTAATCATCTGAGCAAATGAAGAAAATTATATATATATTGAAATTCAATTTTAATTAATTTTTTTTAATGTTTTTGAGAAGCAAGTACTCGTACTAAAAATAAAAACAATATAGTAAAAAAAAAAACAAAATAAATAGTTTCAAGTTATATACATAAAATAATTTATGATCAAGATGATGTTTCTTTTATTATTCGGGGTAATGTCTTGTATTGACATGTCTGGCTTTTGGCATTTATATCTGACAATAAATATACAATTGACGATCTGACATTTATATGATAAAATCAAAATGAAAACTAATAATATTTTACATTAATCGCAAGCCATATATCATGTTTAGAAAGCTAAGAAATTGTAATCTAGTATGAAATTTCCGTTATGTACATTAAATTAAGAAATCTACGTTATCGAAGTCTGTTTTTTATGATTCAAAGTCATATGCACATATCGCTTCACAATAACACAGTACAATTATTAATTTATAGAGATAATATTATTACCTCATCCAAGAAGACTTCAATATCAGAATAAACCCCAAAATATCTGCACTTGTCTCCAATGTCAATTAGTCTTCGTTGAGCAGGATTATTATGGAAATAGTACCGAGGGTGTGACCATACCCACATGGCCTTATGTAATTTCAAAGGTTCCCTTAGTGTTCGAATTCGGGGTTGTTAGTAATATAAATCCACCCTCGACTTCGGACGAATTAATATTCCCCTTTCGGCTCGTTTAAATGCACTAATAAGAAAAATAATCGCTTGGATAGAAGGCAGTGTAATATTGCATTTAGATTGGCGATGTCAGAATTAATTTAGCAAAACACTACTAGGAAAATCCTCGGATAAACTTAATCTGTCATCTTATTGAAGAATTAAATAAATTATGGGCAACTCTGGATGCGTTGAGATAATGGCTCGCTGATTAATTTTGAAAGCTTTTTTGGTTGATTAATTTTTAAATTAAAGGAATTTAATGATAAACAATTCATAAAATAAAAAATTACTTCGAATATATACCTATATTTTTATTTATCTAAAAAAATATATAGGCCTTAAAAAGAGGGTTAATAAAAAGAGCTAGTGTATATGTTTTTTTTGAAACGCATGAGAAGGTTTGATAAGTACCTATTTTATAAATTAGAAAATGATTTTTCTAAAAATGTTTAAAAAAAAGTCTAATTCTATTTGTTTAATTTGGTGACATTTTATTAAAACATCACTTTCGAATAAAACACTTGTCTGACCTTTAGTAAAAGTTATTCAAGGCAATTCCTAACTAATATCTTTCTAATAATCTCTACAGTTTGAAATTTTTAATTTCACAGGATTTTCTTAAAAAATTTTTATAAAAAATTGAATGTTCAATTATTAATTAATTGCTTTATCAAAAGTTAATCATCAAAATCCTGACTGATTACACTCTTCAGAATAACTTTACAAATACAAATAAATGTTATATCTTCAAAAAAAAAACTAAATTATTTTAAACGTTAACTTCAAACTTATATTATTGCCAAATCACTACTGATATTAATATTATTAAATTTATTAATGCTAAATAATAAATTTAATTTCAAGAATTTTAGGCTTAAATTTGAATGCAGTCCAAGTCATTGGTGTTATAAATTGTCTGATATTACTTTTGTCGAAGATGAAATATAGAAATAGAATACTTTGTTTGATAAGTATTTGATGAATTAATATATTAAATATATGAAGATCATTTCTCGAAGAAATTTTTGATTAAATCTATTTGTTTAAAAAATTGAAAACAACATTTAACAAATAAAAGCTTGCCTAATCTTTAGCAAAAGTTTATCAACGTAATTCCCAACTGATATAACTTCTAAAAACCTTTAAATTTATTTAATTTTTATGTGGCTAATGCACTTGCTTATAGAGTCAATAAGAGAATAAATAAAATTATTATCAGAATTTTTTGAGAAAATGGGTATGAATTATTTTATCTTCAACTGGTAATTAAACAAGTTAATAAACGGCTTGTTCAACCTGGAATCTTTCTAATAACTTTACTTCTACATGTTAACTATATCTTTGAAATTTTTTTAATTTTTGAAACTGTTGAAGCCGATGGGTCAACTTTAGAGATAACGTCCAATAAACATGCACGATTTTTCACAATTTTTGCGCCAATTCAAAATGACTTCTTACAAAAATAAACATTTTATATCTCAAGCCGTGAGAAATATGTTAAACATAATTAAGTCTTGTAAAAGATATCAGATGTTTATTTATAAATAATATCGGAATGTAGATTTAATTTTACACTCGCACAGCATGAGAATAAAAACTCAATAAATTGACTTTGGCGTCACAAATTGAAAATGAAGATCATAAAAACATGAGACAACGGCGAAGATTTACAAACTGTAATAACAATTTTGATGACTCTTAAAAAACTACAAACTTACAAGGACAGACACGGACCAACATAATTACGATTTGATTTGTAATGATGTTTTTTTCTCGACTCATGCCTACAGTAGACTGCATGACTTCATCATAGCAAATGTAACTGTTATTAACTTATTTTTATTATAACACAATAAAAAATTCCAAGTCATTATGTGAAATTGCGAATTAAGTCCAATTACGACTCTTCAAACCAAAATGATTGAGTTTTATACTATAAATTGAGTTAGGTGTGATTAGGAAGCTATTAAACTAACAATTCAATTTCAATTATTTATGGTATATTATAGATAATCGTTTATAACATTACAAGATCTTTCCATAGTCTAGTTAACGATTTAGCGTTATTTTAGTACCTTAAAGGAAAGTTACTATAATGTAATACAGTTTTATGTCTGAGTCATTAAAATTCAAACAAATCATTGTACTAATAATTTTATTTATTTGTGTCTAAGATGGAAGTTTGTAGCGCAATAAAATATAGCCAGTAGCGGCGCTAGTCGTCGGCGGTGTCGGCGGTGTCGGCGGCCGCCGACGGCCTCGCGCCTGGGGGGGCCTCGCAAGAGGCCCCGGAAAAATTTTAATTATTTGAAATTTAGTTAATTTTCATACGGATGTGCGAGTAAAGAAGGTGATTAGTGGTTTACAGGCACTATCATTTTACTCTTTTATCTTTTATGGACATTATCTAATATCGTCTGTCAACACTATAGATTATTAAATCTAAACAACTTCGCGCAAGCTAATTCTCTGGTTGTTTATATTTGTGTATTTCTTATGTGAGCACTATGTAAATCATCGTTCTTTTTGGAAATACATACGAGTGGGAATCTTAACGTATCGAAACAGTAATTAAATATTCGAGGAATAAAAGTAATCATGGATAAAAATTGATCAATGAGAAATAACAATGAGATAATAACAAAAACTGTTAATTTGAAACTAATCATTGTTTCACACCGTCAACACAAGCAAAATATTTTTTTTAAACATTCTATTGGGATGATCAGTTCTTTCAAATAAAATTGATAACCTTTTAAACTTTTTTTTCTATCTCCAAAACCGCTAAACCTGCCTTTGACAATTTATCAACACGAATCGAATATTTTTTAAATCCTTTAAATCGGTTGATTCGCTCTGATGTCGTCGACAAAAAATTAAAGCGTTATGAAAAAACGACATTTTGACATTTTGAACCAATTTTAAAAATTCAAAAACTGATCGAAAGTTTTCAGTTGGCGATCGTGCTGAATTGTTTTTCGTCAAGATCGACCGCACAGTTTCTTCGTAATTTATTGTAAAAATCTTTTTTCAAAAAAAACTTGCTATCTAACATACATTTTATGGAACTACGATAAATGATTAATTATAAAAACTCGTTAAATTTTAGAATAATGGGACGAGCTTTTAGACCATGTGTACCTACTATGTGATGTACGGATTTGTGCACTCAAATCAGTATGAACATAGATTTTTTAAATCTAATTAATCACTTGCAGATTGCAAAATTTTGTCTAATTAGTTATTAAGTAGGTGATTTCCAACCATTTTTTATTCATAAAGATCGGAAAACATAAAATTTGCTAATCAAATGGTTGGGCAAAAGGAAACTTTTTCGCGATAATTATTTAATTTTAGTTCTTTTCTAATAGTTGGAGAACAAACCATTTTTGCCGAAGAGTTTGTTTATTTTAACTTGTGTAATTTTTGTCTATTTCAATTGGTGTATTTATCTGATTAAAAATAAATCTCATATACAGTTATAGTAACCGCAAAAAAATCTAAAACAAACATTTTTATATATCTTCAAAGATTTCTGAACATTTTGGCAAATTTTTGTCGACGATTTCGCGAACATGGATCAACCAATTTGAAAAATTCAGAAAACATTTGACATGTATTGAAGGTAAGAAGACGTGCTGATTAGTTTTTGGCAAAGGCAGGATAAGCCGTTTTGGAAATACGGGGCAAAAAGTGCCAAACTGATTACATTTTTAGGAAGGCAGGTCTAGCGGTTTTGGAAATCCAGTAAAAAACCACAACAAAAGACATTTGGCATATGCACATCAAATTATCAGATATTTTATAAAGATTTTAATTAATAGTGAGTTAAGTTAGACTGCAACGCGGCGTTTACGCGCTTCGATATTTTGTCCTTAAGCAGCTAACGTAATTGCTTTGAAAAAAAGTTCGAAATTTTCAACAAAATATTTCAAAATAAAAAAAGTCAATTTCTTTCACTTTTCAAATTTTTTTTAAGCTTTTCAAAAATTTAAATTACGGCACGAAAAGTTTCAGCAATTTGCCTTTAGGCACGATGCCATATACCACTAGTAAACTTGCAACTGGCAAAAAAGGGGGGCCTCGCAAACGAATTTCGCCGACGCCCACGAATGGTCTAGCGCCGCCACTGAATATAGCAATAAAAAAATAATAAATTAAAAAGAAAAAATAGTAAAACTGAAAAGACAAAAAAGAAGTTTTAATGGTGCTATTTTAACATATATTAAATTTTGACTCCAAACTTACAAAATGCATTTAACAACAAAGATTATGAATTTTATTAATTGAAATAGGACCTTGATTCAGTATGAGTAATTTATTGATAAATTAAAATTATTTGCACTATTTTTTACTGCACTGATAAAATTGTTAAAGAATAGGGTTTCAGCAATTATATTGTGCCACCATTTTATTTGATTTAAAAGAAGTTTTATGATGTAATAGTTACATTATTTAATCCATGGGGTGCAGTTTAATTATTAGGTTAAACAGCAAACTAATAATCTAAATATTATTTGTAAAACATAATAAACAAAATTATTAACTCCTACCATAATATATATATTTTTTGCTAGATTACTGTATTTAATTTGTCATAATAAAACTCATTGATTCTTGCAATACAATAATTACAAATAAAGTGAATATACTTCTATTTGAAATCCATATTTTATGATAATCTTTTTATAAAGATCGGACTCCAACCTTCATATAGAACTTTGTCAGAAGAATTCATCACCAACGTGGTAATAACTATTAATTGAATTTATCTGTTGTGAAATTTATCTTTTTTACATTTTTATATACTAGTTTCTTATAGATTACACCTCGCCGATATATATGTTTCAATACTATACTACTATATGTTTTCAATACAATACTAATTTTATATAGGTTATTATGAAGGTTGCAGAAAAAATAACTGTGAATGTAACCTAAAAATAACAATAAATTTTATGGAACTATTAAATGAAGAATACTTCAAATTATTTTCACTTATATAAACTAAACAACCGTGCTCGAAAATAGAAAGAATACCAAGGAAAAAAAATATTTTCAATACAAAATTGATTATGGACGATAGGCTTTGGCTGGTTGCACAACTTTTTCCTTCTACTTTCAAATATTGTTGTTGAAAAATCCTTAACTTGTTTTCGAGATATTAGTGGTGTACCTCTAAGCCCCGTTCTACCCTATTTCAGTTCCTAAATAATTTGAATAAAAAAATTCGCCTAGTGTTTTTGCGAGAAATCTAATACTGTACTACTCGGTGGCATATGTATGTTTGGGCGTTAACTACAAAAACAAATAAACTTACGAGGGTGAATAATTACAACTTATTGACTATAAATATTTATTTTAGGGTGAATATTTACGTCCATCTGTTAAACATTCAATATTGGTAAAATTCGAAAAAAGTAGACAAATGACTGTACCAAATAACGAAGTAGGTTTGCGTGATCGAGATACATAATGAAGTGACTAATGACACTAATAGATTTTTTTGGCAAAAAATATCACAGTCAGAATATGTTAATTCTGGCTGATTAAATGAGTGACATCCATTTATTAATGAGTTAGTTCGCAACTCATAAATATTCAAGAAGCTATTGGTAATGAATACATTTCAATCAAGCCGTGAAAAATTATACATTATGATAACTTATATGGCTTAGTCAATTATATTTTAATTTTTCAACGTAAAAAATATTTTCCTGGTGGAAAATTCCTAATCACATGTGATTATACGATAAGACAAATTATTGAGCAATTCGTTTCATGTGTGGTTACCGTGATTTTGAAATGTTCTATAGATTTAGATATATTTTTTAGTTTAGGAAACTCTTTTTATAGTTTGAAATAAGATCATGGTTATATTAAGTGCCTTATTTAGTTAATCATTTACCAATTTTATTTAATTTACCAATATTAAATATTGAATATTATTTAAAATATTTCATGTAATTCATTGCAAATAGGTCGTTAGGAGAAGAAATAATGAAATGATGAATATTTTGTTTCACTTAAAAAATAAACCATTTATTGGACTACTCGAAGATTTACAATATATTTTGAATGAAATTAAAGAACTATAATTAAATAATTTCTATTTTGCAGACAATTATGTGCTAATTGTAATAAATTATTAAATGTGGAATTTAGAAGGCGATGGATAAAAAAATACCTACGTTTATGAAAGCAAAATATATAGTTATTAAATAAAGCAGAATTAAATGTATATATTTATAATTTTACCCATAGGCGGAATGAAATGGGACAGACAGAAAACAAACAGTTCCAATTTCCTATTTTTAATTTTATAGGAATTTTCCGAACTAATAGCTACATTATACAACCAATATAAAATATAAATTTCATAGCCAAATTTTCATAAAGGTAACATTTGTATATAACTTGATCTAGAAATTCGGGAGAAATATTCATCAGCAGGCTTGAAATAACAATTAATTTATATAAAATATTGTTAACTTAATCTAATTTTTTTATCTACTAATTTTTATTATTTACACCTTGCTTGGGTAAAAAATCAGTAGGTCCTTTTTAACCCACCCACATATTTTATAAAGCTCATATAAAAAAACTGTTGAGTCTAATTTAGTAATAACAATACATCTTTAACACATTAAATAATGCATACCTAGTTAACTAAACAATAGGGCTCACAACCAAAAAAATCAACAACGAGGGAAAATCTGCTATGGATTTTCAAACATTGCCCTTTATCTCAAACGTCGTAAGAATCAAGGTGATGGGTAGTTATACATCTTTTTCCCTCTAGTTACAAATATTGTTAAATAATCGGAAACTTTGTCGGTTTCTGAGATGTCGGTGGTGCACCTTCCAAAAAAACCCTAAAATCTTTTTCACCGATAATTTATATTTGCTTTTTATTAATTGCATGAATGTTCAATGTAATTTAATCTCCCACCATAATAGAATCCTTATATAACAGAAAGTGCATGTAACTATTTCTGAAACTAGGCATTTCTGAAGGCAAATATTTCTTTTCTTTCAAATGTAAACAGCATCCTTATAAATCCTTATAATTAGCGATATATATTAATACAGTATAACGATCGCATAAATAAAATTGTTGGCACAATAGCAATCTCTCAAGCGATATTGGGCCGAGTCAGCATCGGAATCAATCATTTTTTCTTGTTTAACCCTCCGTCGGTCGGCGTGGTCTGGCCAGACTTTTTTCGACTTCAATTAAAAAAATAAAATACTTCTAGTAATCCTATCGACTTGAAATTTCTTGACTTTTCCTAAAATTTCATTAGCTGTCGATCAATGAAAAAATCAGGACGAAAAAATGTACAGAAGGATAATTATAAGGATATTAACTTTTTTATACTTCGAACGGTCGGAAAGGTCTGTCTAGACCACCCATACATTTTGTATGAAATATACGCTTTTTGATAAATGTAAACAAGTATTTTGTCTTTTTTCATGGTATTTTCTATTCAAACTGCGTTGTATATATTCTTTGCTATGTGTTGTAACATGAATGTTAGTATTTTCATGACGAGAGTTCCTTGAAAACCTACAAAATTTATTGGTCATCGCAAACACTGAAAATCGGATGAGCAATGCGCACATTATCAACAATTTTTCCACCCGTACTGCGTTCGAAATTTTTTTTGGCAAACCTGTAGTAAAATTATATTTTCACTGAGTTTTACAGCTCATTTCAAAGGCAACGCACCTCAATTCGTTTTCATTTGAATTTCACATTCATTTCAAAGGCGCCGAAGAAGAATAAATATTGTTTTTCATTGATATAAAACAGAAAAATTAACAAAAAAGCAACGATTTTTTTATATTTCTTGATTTTTTTAATATAATATAATATGTAATATTTTTATTATAAGCAAGCTCATCACATGCAAAAGACCGTAAAAAAAAAATCAAAACTATAAATATTTTTACTAATAATCGTTAATATATAAGACACCAAAAACTTATTTATCTCATATAAATGCATGCAAAATGAATGGTGGTCCAGCCAGACCTTTCCGACCGTTCGAAGGTGAAAAAATATCCGACCGACGGAGGGTTAAGGAATATTTTTTATGTAAGTTTTAACTCCAACTTTTCCCATCTTAAACATTCCGTTCAACTGCATCAGCATGTGGCTGTACACAATAAACTTACTAAAAAACATTGTTCGTATGTCGCGAAAGTCTATTATTAACCGGCGTGGGGTGTGCCTGAACTCCACGAAGCACGTGCGCTGCTCGGCAACCCCATCGCGTCGGCGGATCACGCGTCCGAGTACAAAACGAGCCGATGGGGACGCACAAAAGTGCGCACGTGTCTCGCGATATACACGGGCAAAAGATTCTCGATTACACGATTTGGCCTTATCGATACGCGTGATTGATTTCTATAAATATGACGAAGAAGTTAAAGAGCTGATGAAATGTTTATGAAATAAAAATGAAGTTGCATAAATGATAGATACTATATTATCGTTTTAGATCTGCATTCATTCGAATAAAATTATATTAGATTTGGAAGAAAGTATAGTAGGTACATCTGATTTGGGAAAAGAACTTTTACATGTGAGACAAGATGATAAATATAATGGAGATAGGTTTTTGATATTTACTTGAAATCTTAATCTACGGAGGACTGTTATAACAGTCAGTAATCTACAGATCACTATACTACTCGGGTTGTTGGATTGTCTAAAATTAATAATCGCCTCTAATCGTAAAAAATATTTAAAATATTTGATATGATTTGTGTATAGACAGTATATAAAAAATAAGTATTAGTGATTCTGGATCTTTGAATGAATGACAGTGCTGATAAAAAAGATTGTGCATCAATACACCCATTATAGACGTCTGGAAAGAAACTATAACAATATTATGCTGATCTGTTCTCATGTTCAGTAGAGACAAAAAATATTTTAATATCGTTCAAGATCCTCTAGAAAAACGCCTGTTACTATTCATTTCTGTTACAAATAGCTCCCATAAATATACAAAGCTAATTATATCACATCATCTATTTGAATCACATTTTTCTACAATTTTGAAATCATGACTAAATACATTTAAATAAAAATTAAGATCATAAAATTCTAAATTAATTCTCATTTTGGTGATATTTTCAACACATAAAATACCTACTTACATATTACGCACGCATGCCCTTTTATACGTATTACGCTCTCAAATATATTATCAATTATATTAAAATTAACAATAAGAATTTGAATAAAAATTCATAACGAAATAAGATAATTAATCATATGTAAAGTGAGTCACAAATGTTATTATATATATTTGAACATAACAATACATTCGATACGGAATATATGTGAGTGAGACTATGACGGGGTGTGTATGAATACATAAATATAATATAATAATATATATATATATATATATATATATATATATATATATATACGTGTGTATATATATACTTCAAAAAGTAAACCCACGTATAGACGCCTACGTTTTACAAGTAACAGGACTTCCAAAGCAATTATGAGGAAAAATTAAACATCTATCTAGTCATCACTAACACCTATTTTAAAAATATTTATTCAAAATATTTTGAAAAAGTAACAAATAAGCAGTATCAAAGAGCACGCAAGATTTTTAAGTACATTTCTATAAACACCTCATGATAACATTTATTACATAAAAAATGATAATTTTAGATAAAGATAAGAATTTCTATCTTTTAGTCACAATAAATTATTGTTAAAAAGAATTTGAATAAAACTAATTGATTTAATTATTCCATGCTAATTAATCATATTTGTTTACTTATCTGCGTAGTTGGATACATGTAAGAAAATAACATTACATATAATTATATTATTAATTATGATTAATTGCACATATTAATAATTAACAGGATAATTTATTTCAAATTTTCTATTTTAATTTTATATTCTTCCTTAATTTCAAATAACATACAGGTAGCATTATGTATGCACAAACATTCTTTATTTTCAATTCGGTAATAACTTTCAATCAAAATATACTATTGTTTATTGACTTATAACATAAATTCAAATATAGAAATAATAATTTTGAATAAAAAATCGTTAAGTCTGGTAAATAAAGTAAATGAAAATAATTGAAAATTGCTATTGATTCATAGAGTTTGTTCTCGAATTATTTAGTAATAGCACAAAAAAAAAATTATTTTACAAATTAGCTATTTAAATTATTTTTTAGTAATATGATTTTTAAGTATACGTAATTTAATTATTTAAATTAAATTACGTATTTACGATTTTTTATATAATCTATGTAAAAGCTCACACGTGGGTGGTATAAAAAGAAACAATTGAACTTTTGCCTTGGCAAAGATGTAAACAATAAAAGGTAGTGAATAAAAATATAAAATAAGTTGAAAGAATTAATTTTAATAATTTAGAAATAAATCAAATCATTAGTTATTTGATTGCTGATAAATATTTCTGATATGACAAAATACCAAATCAAGGTTATATCTCTGAAAAAAATGTACCCAAAAAATTAATTATACATTATTATACATTAGACCTATTGCCCCCTGGTCATAAATTTTTGAAAAACGGCAAAAAACACATATCTACAATGATGAATTTTTGATGAAAATTTTACTGAACTTAGTCAGATGTTTGTGTGATGATATACATAATTAGTTTGGACTTCACAATATAATTGCTATAAGTCAAATTGGACCTTTGTGCCCCTCCCTACCCTATTCTTTAGATAAAAATAATCCACCTACACGCTATCTTAATATGTAAATCATGTAACAAAATTACTTTAAGATGAAACACATTTTTTATTTCAACTTCTAATTATGCATAAAAAACTTGTATTCACATTAACAAAAGTCCACTTACTAAACATAATACTTCAGACAAAATTCAAGATCAAACTGAACTTGATATAAGTGTACCTACAATTAATAAAAGCGAATAATAAAGCCGGAAACACGCTTCACACATGCAAATTAATATTCATGAACTAACGCAATGAACACATATTATTAGGAAAGGGCTTCAAACAACATAATATCAGAGACAATACATTTGTTCTCTGCTTGTTAATGACGGCCGAATAATAGACGTTAAGTAATTTACATCGTTACATAAGTACTACCCACTACTACGATTCCATTTCATTTAGGCCATTGTTCAAATAATAAATGTTTGATGTTGAGGAATCAAATAAAAAAATATTTACATTATATTCGAATTGCATACATACATTGTTCTAATAAATTACACATATGTAGGAGAGTTAGGGGCTATCTGCAACAGGGGTAACTAGTAGCAAGAGTTTTTCAATAGGATCTTCAAAGATATTAAATATTTTTTTGTCTTATAATTATATATTATTAATAATATTATTAATAACATGTAAACCGTTCTGCACAATATTGTAATTGGCTAATGTCCCGCAGGCCGACGCAATAAACAAAACTGTGCAGATCCGTCATTTTTGAGCGGTAATTTAAAATTGATCTAACATAAAATTTCGGTTTGCTTATTTATTATCTTTAACTACTAACGACTAACTTTAAATTTTATATACCTTATTTCGTTTCAAATTTATCAATGTTGATATCGTATAACAATTTTTGTGATTGCTAAATTGATTAAATAGTTATCTCCATTCATGTAAAAAATCTCACCTGGGGTTAGTTGAAACAATACCTTGGAGGCTAGTTGTAACATATTAGAATTATATACAGATTCAAGTGAAAAATATTGAATGTAATATATAGTTTTGTAAGATGTAAACATTAGTAAATTGTGTCACAGAAGAAATTTTATATTTCATTTGTATTATTATAATAATAGCAGTTTAGGTTGATTTATCATAAAAATGTATATTATAATAAACTTAATATATTTTAATTGTATTAATAATAGTTTCGATGATGTATGTAACAAATTACTTAGAAACAAGTAAATTTACTTAAAAATGAGTCAGGAGCAAATTATCAGAAGTATCGTTTTCTGTCGTTACTACTTGCCCCGGTAGATGTTACAACTAGTGGGTAAATTGTACTTAAATTTACTTAGAAACAAGTAAATTTACTTAAAAATGAGTAAGGCGCAAATTATCAGAGGTATCGCTTTCTGTCGTTACTACTTGCCCCGGTAGATGTTACAACTAGTGAGTAAATTGTACTTAAATTTACTTAGAAACAAGTAAATTTATTTAAAAATGAGTAAGGAGCAAATTATCAGAGGTATCGCTTTCTGTCGTTATTACTTGCCCCGGTAGATGTTCAAATACGGGGTAAATTTTAACACTACACTTTTTCTAGAATTGTGTAATTGATTAATTGTGTAATGAACAACAGTTGTGGAATTATTTTTACTTGATTCGTTAGAAGAATAGTTACAGCAACTGTCCATCGTTTTTCCCAAGATCGCAATAATAAATAAAAAAAATGTTACAAAAATCCCCTAGCTCTTCTATATACCCCAGAACTCAACATCAAGCCAAAACGAGGTGACAGTATTGATTATAACTGTCATAAAAATTAGAAAATACATCACATGCACTTTGGTAATTATGAGCTTTTAAGTAGGTACACTTAAAGCTTTGGTCAAACAGTGCTTTTCGTCGTTTATTGAGGTGAATATTTATTATTTTTGTTCATTTAAACTTTGAATCCGTAACTCTAAATAACGTTTTTGTGTCTACCGTAAATAAATTAATAAAATGCTCTAAGTTTTCTACAATAAAGACCATTCGTTAAACTATAAATTTAATTTTTTTTAAATTAGCCGACTTATAATGATCCTCTTTTAAAAAAAACGTACTAAAATCAAAACCTAAAATTTATATGTAATATATTGCATAAAATACACAATATAAATTAGAATACTAAAATTAAATAGAGTCTATAATTAAATTGAAATTTACAGAGCGCGCTCATCATGAAAAAATGAAAAAAATACATAGTTTTAAAAATTTGTAACAAGTAAAGGAGAAAAACATAATATTAAAAGCAGTGTTTCCCACAAGAATAGCATATTATTATTATAGTGCAGCCACTGATTACACCAATTTTTAACCTTTTTAATTATTTGTCGATGAGATAATCATGTTGAAAAACTTGCATTTTCGCGCTTTATGCCTTTGCTTGCAATTCCCTGAAATTCCTTCTACTTACTTATTAAGGACATTGACGGTACATTTTACTATTTATTTTTACAATCATTTTAATTTAGTATGGGATAATTACAACGAGAAATTTTAGGAAAAATACAGGAGCTTGATTGGAAACCCCGAATATCATCCGTAGGATATCATTTGTATGATATAACAAGCTAGTGATACTATGTTTTTTGGTAAGCTTTCACTAACTGAATCTGAAATTAAACTGATTCCATTATTTAAATTCAAAATGCATTATCATATCATGTGATGTTTATAGGTGCAAGTCAACGCTTTCGTGCCATCATCTCACTTCTGGGACCCCATATGGTGCATCAGACCATTAGTTTTTCGATGACAATAATTGTCATCGAGTGGAAACATCCACTACACTTCATATAATACGGTTACGAGGAAATTATGCTCACGTAGTCTAAATTCATTTATTAAAATTGACAGACATCCGACCAACAGACCGATTTCTGTACTTTTTTTGCATACTTTTTATTATGTTGCAGAACACCAATTAAGAAAATACGGTACATAATATAGTCTGTACAATAGAGGATGACTCGTGTTTATCTCGGTAATGAAAATAAAACCATGTGAAGGTATTGTGAGTTTTGGCAGTTTTTTTTTTTGGCAAACGGGTGTGTTATACTTTTGTTGAATGACATAGAAAAATGGAAGTTGTAATGCTGCCGTTGGGTTAAATTAAAATGAAATACATGATGTAATGAAGGTCGACGTACGTATGATAAACTACTTAAATTTTATCATTATAGTGCTATTATTTCAAGATATAATTATATTCACATAATCTTAAATTAAATGTATTGCAGTTTTATTATTTAAGATCAATGGAAAATACAAAAAAAAAAATTAATTGTGAATACAAAATAAAATAAATTATGTAAAAAATAATATGAAAATAAAATTATCACAGAATTTAACCTAATTATACTATTTTATCCAAAAATCAAAATATCTACCGCAGCTGTATTCATATTTTATTTTCTTAATATTCATTTACTGCTTTTTTATATAAACTATTTATTAATAGTTCATTTGCTATTGTTCATGCACCTGATTTTTATAAAATAACTGGCATGTATATACTATTCATACCCTCATACAAGTGTATTATTCATTAAATTAATATATCTATTAAACTTTATCTATTAATAATAGACATTTTTGTCTTGCTTTATATAAATAACCAGCTAAATGAAATTAGTTAGTTTTCTATGTTTCGTTTTCACATTTTACTATCTCATATTTTACTATATTGTACAAAAACAGTTTAAAATTTTCTATACAAAAATTTATCCGCATTGAAAAATGTTAATCCGATTAATATAGTTATTTTTTGGCACGCGAATTGATGTGAACAAATACAATTTGATAATACACGTTATTTGCAGATTAAATCTGGGTCAAACAATGTATTTCTGTATAAAATGAAAATAATTTTGGCATAGAATTTAAATCATAAAATTGTATTATGTATGGATAATTGAACTTGTTACAGTGAGTTTAAATTTAAGCTTATATTTTCGGAAATATTTGTTCAACGAATCATTTCGTATTGATATAAATGAAATTTATGTATGGTATTTTTCTGCGTAATAATGAATTTATATGGCAAACTACTATAATTTTTTTTATTCATTAAGCCAAATACCAGTCATCGAAATAAACTCTTACTGAAACTGCATTTGATAATGAATCTAATAAACTAGTGGTGCATGGCATCGTGTCTTAAAAAAAATTGCTGGTACTTCCCGTGCCGTAATTAAAATATTGGTACGGGAAACAAAAAAATTACACAAAATGTGTACACATTATTAAAATTTCTATAAAATATCTGATAATTTGATGTACATATGTCCAATAAACATATTTGACCGCCAAATGACATTTTTTTAACTTATTTTTATTTAGAGTCCATAACCGCTAGACATGCCTTCCCAAAAATTTAATCAATTTCCCAAAAAATTAATTAGTTCTTCATATTGTCAATACAAGTAAAATGTTTTTCGAATTATTAAAATCGGACGCTTCGTTCTATTAAAAACTGAATTAACGTTTTTGGCACTTATTACCCCGTATCGTCGGAACGGCTAGACCTGCCTTCGCCAAAAACTAATCAGCACGTCTCCTTATCAATACAAATCGAATGTTTTTTGAATTATTCAACTCGGTTGATCCGTGTTCCCGAAACCGTCGACGAAAATTTGTATCCGCACACACACATCCATTTTTTCTAAGATATGCCAAAATGTTCAGAAACCATTGAAACGTAAATATATATAAAAATTTTCATTTTCGATTGTTTTGCGATTACTATAACTTACCCTACGGTAAGTTAATAAAATATATTATTAATGAAAAGACGAATTACTGGAGTATTAGCTTAAGTATCAGCATTCTAATTTTTTAAAGGCAAATAATTAGTCTTTAAAAATATTGTTCCAGAATATAAAAAGCACATAAGAAAATGTGCTGCACGAGCATTCTACTATTATTTTACCGCATCCATAAATGTGCTACTATGTTACCACATGCACGTTGTAACATCGTCGTAATTTTCAGAATGTTACCTGTACAGAATATTCTATTATAGCAGAAAAGCTACGTGCAAAACTGCTAATAACATAAGTTTTGCAGTGTTATTAAATATGTAAGCGGTCTTGCATATTCGTGAAAGTATTTTATAGTGTTCTGGTATTCGCTTTTAGCGCCTCAAACTCGGTTAATTATATACCGAGAAATTATTTCATTCATACCTCGAGGCAAAAGTTTTTGCAAAAAATAACTAGAATAAAAAAAAGAGTTTGTTTTAGTTATATTAGTCCGCAGTAGTTTATATTTTTTCTATAAACCTTATATTTTCCATTTTATAAGACAAAACAAATAGATCGGAAATTTTGTCGCTTTTTTGCTTTTCTCGTTTTGTTTTTGCATTTTAACCTCCAATTCTTACTTATGTGTCGCACCCCCAATACAAACAGCTTTTTTATGTTGTGTACCTGTGCAATCGATAAATAGCACTCAACCCATAAAATATCTTATTCTGCTCTGTTTTATTGCAAACAAAAAAATTCTTATAAAAAATTCATTGTGGCATCTATAAAGAAAACATTAATACTTCTCAATAGAATTGAGATGATGTTCAAATTGCAACTTTGTTTAATAATACAAGTGTGCCAGCAGATCTAATTAACAATGAATTGTACAAATTGCTACATATAAGGCAACAACAAAATATCAAATACAGCAATTAAACACAATGTCAGATAAAAGATAAAGTAAGATAAAAAGTCATATATTTTGCGGCGGTTGAGTTTCGAAGTAGTACAACCATTGGGCTTAACCTTTTTGTGGAATTGTACAAAAAATGTAGTAGACAGCTAGTTGAAGGCAAAGTCTGATTTTTTCGCAATATTATGAAAAAATCTAGTTAGCAGATACCTAAAAGCAGAGTTATACTATAATTTTCATATTACATTTATAAACTGGATGTTAGAATAATTTTCTCTTGAGGCATGTTGAAACAAACTCCTTACTAAAACTATTCAAAGATAAATTTAAAATCTGGATGTTGGGATAATTTTTTTTGAGGCAGTTGCGATAAACTCCTTACTAAAAATACCCAAATATAAATGCATGGTGGCAACATTATAATTGATTCTTCTCTCTTAAGTACAAAATCAATTTTTTAAACATTTTTATTCTGGTAGAACCTGTTTCTCAGCATCCAATTGTTGTGTAATCTCTTATATCGTCATCAACTATTTGTTAAGATGTTTAGATATATTTCCCAAAACATTATTGAAAAGCACAATGAAATAATCAACTTAACTTTTTATCTGGCTTGTAAAAATGCATGATATGAAAGAAAATCTTTTACCAATTTATATCTTATATAAAAAGCTCTAAAAAGTCAGGATTATTCAAGTTTCGTTCAACTATTTACTCTAAATTTTTATTCGACAAGTATAAAACTAAACTTTGTTCTAGTCATTTCATTCACTTTTCAGGTTCGAAAATTTGTAATTAATATAGAGAGAACTTTTGAACTGTATAAATAGTAATATGACAATCACACATTATTGCAATACATATTAGGTTGTCAAATATCTCCCTTCCGCTTTTTTGCTCTTGGTTTATAATACAAAAAGGCGGAAGGGAGATATTTGACAACCTAATATAATGATTGAGAGTAGACTATCATCATCCAAAGTATTCAATATTTGTATATACTAGAAATATGCTTGTTCAAATAACTTAAATCGTTAACAAAATTTAATTTCGTGGACTAAAGTAGTATAAACCTGTAAATTTCCATCATTTATAAAAACTTGCAATTAATAAATATCAAAAATAAATATGATATAAACTAGTAAAATTCGTTCTAATTCTAATTTATTCACCAGCTATTTCACTATTTGTGCGTCGACCGGATAAGCAGCTTTTCTCATCATGCTAAATCCGAACCAAAGTAGTAAATTGTGTATACACCTCGCAATTCTGTCAGAGTCAAAGGCTTAGCTGTTATAAAGTACAGCTAATAAAAACTAACTGCTTTTTCAATTAAACGAGCAATAAACACATAAGAGCAACTTGCTTTTATTGAAACTAGAATATTATAGTATTATGTGAGATAAATTATTGATTTTATAAGCGATATTGCATGGAGTTTATATCTCGCATGAAATATAATTTTTATTGTGAATATTGGTATTGAAATATTCAGAATAAGCAGTATGTGTTATATGAAAATAAATATAGTTCTATTGAAAATATGTATTGATAATTAAAAAATAATCATTAATTGTAGTAAATTGATATTTGTACTTTGCCCAAAAACAGGGCTGCGATCTGAACGCATTTGAAACTATTTTTCGTTGTATATAAATTCCGTTTTAACAGCTTTTTTGTTATCAATATGGACAATATTTTCATTTATCAATGAATATGGGTTGATTTCGATTCATTTTCATTAGCCCAACTCTTTACAAAACTTACTCATTTGCTAATTTTATCAATCTGTCTAACTTCAGATTCTAATGTCTCTGATCCACATAGAAAAGTGCTACAAATACCGCATTATATTCTCATACAAAAAACGATTGTTCAACGATTAGTTAACTAATTTATCATTTTATTGAAATTTAATTTAAGCACTGATTTCAGAAATGATTAAAAATAAAACCAAAATCAAAAATATATTTTATAGAATAGAACTTACTTTGTCCGTGTAAGATGAATTTTTGTGGAAACAGCAGGCAACATATTTTGGAAATATATTTTTTTGTGTAGATCATGAAATTAGAATTTCTACCTCAGCTGTATTCAATAATTTTTTTAATTCCTTAATTCATTACTTTTTTTGCACCACATTTCAAAAGCCTTCAGATTCTTGTGAATGTTATTCGAAAACCAGGTCTCTGATCCACATAGAGCAGTGCTGCTCCAAACACCGCATTCTATTCTCATATAAAGGAATTTGTTCAATTAGGTGTCTAAGTTATAAAATATTTAATAATTTTATTGAAATTGAATTGAAGCACTAATTTAAGAAAAGATTTGAAATAAAACCAAAATCAAAAATATATTCTAGAATCAAGATGGTGCTACTACATCATAAAAAATAGTCTGATGCTTACAAATGTAAATATAATCAAATGAAAAAAAAAAATTAAAAATCAAAGAAATTGATTGCCTTTTCTCACATAATAGATTTTGAATTATTTAATTAATCTATGAGTTCAGCATAGCTAAAAATAATCTGAATAACAAACGTCACATAAACATATATTAAACTAAATATGAAATTCTAATAAGAAAATTTACAAGTTTTAAGCTTCTAGATACGACTGGCCTGTGAATAATTTTTACTTCTCAATTCTAGCATTCTTTAAATATTTTTTTACTATTTATTAAAGTTTTATCATCCATTTCTCCAAATATTGTCTGAATTGCTTTTTTACCATATTGTTCAGAATGATAAAACGTAACTAATTCTGAAACGACGCAAATTAACACTATTTTATTTCAAATCTATTTTTAGGAGATTGGCAACATTAAACGTCATAATCTCGGAAAATCATTTTCTTTTATAAAAGTGGAACAGTTTCGTAGAAATTACAGACAGGAAATTATGTTTCGAGAAAGAGTTTTGTAATTGATGAACTTCTTAAAATAACTTTTATGAGCTATATAATACATAAATATATTCTGGATCGTATATTTCAAAGGCAATAATTGTAAGTTATTTGAAGAAAGTTCGAAAAAATATATTTATAAATGAACATGGATTATCTGTAACTAATAAATCAAATTTAGTGACCAAAAAGTGCAAAAACTAGTCAGAAATTATCGAGGACAAAGAAATATTGAATTATGACCATTCTTAATTTTTTATTAGGTCATCTGCTTATTGTTTATGTTCAATATTTAGACAGATAATATTGAGAATGATTCGAGTAATTAACAGTTTATTAGATTATAGAAGAATTCGCATGCAGATGATATTTCACAGGAAACGATTTTTGTGCTGGTTTTAGTTTAATTTATTCAGAGTAAAAAAAGTTGAAACGAAGATGCAATGCGTGTGCATTATTAATTTTTTATTATGAATGCAATATAAATCATCCGCTAGAAAAAGCGAATTGTACTTAAAATTTATTGAAATCAAATAATTCCTAAAAAACAGTTTATTGAGTAAAGTAATATTCATTTGCAACGTTTGGTACTAGTTATATTCCGTTTTTAGGATTTCTATTAATAACAAAATATATCATAATGAACAATATTCAAAGAAATTGATGATAAAACGCTAATAATAATATGTCAAATATTAATTAGAATGTTGGAAATGAGAAGTATAAATCATAATTATTATTTAAAAATTATTAAATATAGAGCTGTCTCATTTCTATTATGTACATAAACTCTAAACTAGTAGACTTGTTCCTGTATAAGCTTTATGTTTTACCGTAATTAAGTCTCAATTAAGTCTTCTCACAATGAGTCTTAAGAAAAAAAAAGCAGGAGACATGACCTAAAAGTGTCCAAAATCGATACTTTTTTACCATTTTTGATCACAGACCTTCTTATTCTTTTTGAAAAACTGCCTATAGCATAAATATAATCTTAATAATTGAACAATATTTCAACTCTTACATAAGTAAATTATGTATAACTTATTGTTAGTAATATTTAACTCTTTTTTAGTTATAGTCTGATATAGTCAAAAACTGATCTAGTCCTTCAGGTAACTCATTCGGTTAAGGCACAATTTTTAAAGAATTGGACAGAGTCTCCTGAGATTTTGTTCCATCACAAAATTAAATTTTTATACTTGGTTCTTAACATAATTAACAAATTTACAAATAACATTAAATTTTACGCCCTTTCGACTTTCGAATTCAGCTAAAATATATATGAACATGAATTTGTAAAGCTGCAACTTACAGCAATATCTGTATTTAATGTAAGCCTAAAATTAGCTACTATTATTTTGTCAGTAACTGATTTCCATAAATCAGTACGAAAAGCGAGTAGCGAATTTTAAACAAGCGCGATTTACTGCTTACGTAATGCTGCATGTCGGGCAATAACGCCTCGTTTTAACGCATTGCTTTCCCTACTCGTAGTGCACAGGCTAGGTACAATTTACCACATTATATGCTGATAAGTTTAGCATTAATAATAAACCATTAATAATCAACCTTTTTTTGACTTAATAAAGAAAATAGTAAATGGAAAAATAATCCTGAACTTTATTAACTATTATTATTTTCACAGGTGTCGTTGAAGATATAGACAAGGTAGTAGTAATGTAATGTAATGTAATGTAACTTCCCGAAAAATAAGTTTGTTTTCTCTAGAATTAGAAAATCCGATTTGCTAATTTTACGTATTCTCGCCTTCTCAAGTCATTCTGAAAAGTTTGATATAAAATTTGGAAAAAGTTTGTGTGTTTGTAAGCCGACTTGATCTTTAACCACGTTTTTTCAAAAACGACAGAAATTGCTCCGATTTGAAAACTTCACCCCAAAAGGATTCGTATTAGTTTTGCAAGATCGGCGGTGTCTGTTCTTCATAATCGACAACAGAAAAGTGTGAAAATATCTTACCACGTTTCCACAAGAAATCCTAATATGTTTTATTTCGAAAATTAAAAAACCTTAAATCAGTTCAAATAAATAACATAAAACTAGTGGGGTGCATAGCGTCCTGCCTTCTTAAGGCAAGTTGCTGGAACTTCCCGTACCGTAGTTAAAAATCTTGGTACAAAATCGAAAAAAATTCACTCAAAATGTGTACACATTATTAAAATCTCTATAAAATATCTGATAATTTGATGTAAATATGTTCAATAAGCATTTTTGACCGCCAAATGACATTTTTTAACTTATTTTTATTGAGAGTCCATAACAGCTAGACCTGCCTTACCAAAAATTTAACCAGCCGTTCATCTTGTCAATATGTACAAGTAAAATGTTTTTTGAATTATTAAAATGGAACGCTCCTCTCTCAAAAACGGAGTTACTGTTTTTAAACTTTTTGCCCTGTATCTTCGAAACGGCTGGACCTGCCTTCGTCAAAAACTAATCAGCACATCTCCTTATTAATACGAATCGAATGTTTTTTTAATTATTCATATCGGTTGATCCGCGTTCCCGAAATCGTCGACGAAACTTTGTATCCGCACACACATGCACACATACACACACATACATTCATTTTTTCTAAGGTATGCCAAAATGTTTAGAAACCTCTGAAACGTAAAGATATATAAAAATTTTCATTTTCGATTTTTTGCGATTACTATAACTTACCCTATGGGAAGTTAAAATTTGAAATTAATTTAATAATTAGCTGATTAGCTAGTTAAAAAAATGTTTTGCGTTTTTAATTCAACTTTTAATGGCAACAGATTTCATTTTTTAAACAAATATCCTAACATATCTTAATTCTACGAAAAGTAGTTGAATTATAAAAATGCATTCAAGTTTGGAATAATAAACCATGTTCAATTATAAAGCACTATAGAGAAAATCATTTAATGCTCATATTTATTTATATTTCGATAAAATTTTCTAGCCCTTTGTCTATTATTAAATCACAGTTCCCAGTACTACCCGGTTAATTTATGTCCCGTCCGTCGAGTGGCAGCAACCCGCCCCTGTCTGCTTCGGTTGCGGCAAAAGCTCCAAGCGTGTGGCGGATGAAAAGGCAGGCGAAATCAACCTTTTTGACCCACGTCAGATATTAGAATTGAATGTTCTTAACATCTGAAGTTCATTTATATACGGTATATTAATTGATTCCAAATTGAATTTTTTAAACCTTTGAAAAACCATTTCAAAACATTTAACCAGCTAACTGTGGCAAATCAAACGGTGCGCACTGTTCCACCGTTTTGTGGCTTCAAAATGGAGCTCATGACGAGTATATTCGTCAAACACAGTTAAGCAATCATACATCAATTAACAATAAAGAATTTATCTTGCAAAATTGAAAAAGGACTTTACTACATTTAAATACTAAACAGTAGAACATATTTAAATAGATTAATCTTAAGTTTATTGATAAAGTATTAAGTTCATTTTAGGAAAATCATGCAACTTGCTTTCAGATAAAATACCACTTACAACTACTTATATTGTACAGATTCAAAAAATTCTAAACAGCTTGGCATTTTAGACATTTTAGAATATAGTTTATTCTTTGAGTTTCAATAGCAAGTAGTCACTGTTTTCACGCAAGACGAATATACCAATTATAGATTATATATATTGGTATATTATTGGTATATTATAATATACCAATTACAGACACAACATTCAGCCACTATTTCATGACGATTATAGTCGTCAATCACAGTGATTTTTCGTGATTTTATTATAAATATTTAAGTTTAGTCGCGCTTTTCCAGATTGTGTCTAATCTGTAGTAATAAATTATGTAAAATTTGATAAGATCACTAGAATTTAAATAGAAAATTAAATATGATAAATACATACAATTAAACAATATTATTATGATTAATAAGTTCGTTATAATTAATATTTTTTTTTTATTTTTTCTATAAATTAAACGAAAAAATTCTGTTATACAGAATGCTACAGATGCTTATTGGATTAACTTATAGCAATCAAATTTTAAGGAAAACGAGATTTGTAGAGATTTAAGTAATTTTTATATCGTATATATTTGCTTATCGCATTAAATAAAATAATGATAAATAATATATTGAATTCATTATTGACTTCGAAAATAATAGTAATTTTTTCATCGAAAATATGAATTAACAGTAACAACTTTATCCCTTTAATGGAATCCGTTCATAATAAATAGAATAAATTATGTGAAATTTGATAATAAGATCACTAGAACTTAAATAGAAAATTAAGTATGACAAGATAATACCATATTCCATATATGCTCCAATCAAAGAAAAATAAACCTAAAAAATGTATATACATATTAAATATACATTAAAAATTAATTAAATAAACATATACCAATAAATTTGAACATTTCCTTATAATTAGTATTTAAAGTTGCATTACGATAAAGATATGAAGGTAAATAATATGAAAGCTTCAATATATTTAACATCAGAGATACATGAATTATTGAAATTGATCATAATGTGAATATGCAATAAAATATAGTTAATTATTAAGTCAGGATCAAATCTTTAACAAACTTTAACATGCAAGAATATATAATTAATATCTTCCATACATGCATTAATAAGTAAGGAATAACAATAGCTCAAAGGTTTGAAATGTAAGTTTGTTCTAATATTATTATAGTCACTCTTTTTACTTGCTTTATATTTCGTGGAAAATTTTATTTGTTATAGAAACTTTATATATGATCGCTCTAAGATTTTTTAAGAAATCAAAAAATCTACAAAAATGAGTTATATATTATTATATAAATATGAATAAATATCCGATATCATCCAAAAAAGCGCTTTCACAAAAAACTGGGTAACACAATAGATATCAGACAATAAAGTTAACAAAATATGCCATAATATCTAAAAAAAACTATCATCCTGTCATATTTATTAGTTATGGTTCCGGCCACTCCTATTCAATTTTGCTTATGAATAGTGTGAAAATCAAAACACAATAGAATGCGAAAAAGGCAAAAATACTCAAAAAATGTATATGACGGCATATTATCTATTATAGAATACAATCTCGTTAGCAAAAATCGCATTACTCGCAGCCCTCGTATCTAATCCAAAACCAATAAATTTCACTAAATTCACACAAAACATCCCCCTCCGAATATTTTGCGAAAAAACTAACGTAAATTTGTAAAAAAAATCAAGAGAAAGTCATGTGCAATTTGAATACACACAAAATATGCATTTTAAATTCGATTGGAAGTAATAATATTTTTTACTATTTTTCATATTTACATAAACAAGGAAAAAGTGCATATTTGCACAGTTGCTTTGTAGAAGAGCACTGAGCATGACATATGATGAAATATTAATGGGGGTTTGAAATTCACAAAAGAGAGAATAGAAATTTCTAGTGGATTACTACAGATAATCCGAATAGACGGGAAATCAATAAATCGTATAGACGCACATTGTTGAACCGATTTGCTATTGTGCGAATCTTTATATAATAGAAATCCTTAAAATCAATATGTACATTTGTAAATCGTGTATACATATTCAATTTTTCATAAATGTGGGTTTCATTTTTAGATCATATTGCTACAAAGCATTAATGTATTCGGAAACATTATATTTCAAATAGTCCTATACCATTAGTAGGCGCAATAGATGTGACCTTTATGCCCTATTTACATTTTTGTCATTTACACATAAACGGTTATTAGATAAACTTATTTCATAAAAATCAGACATAAGCGAATACAATTATGAACATTACATCATTAGTAGGGTTCGTCCGTGGGTTAATGGTTAGAGCTATGAGACATGAAACATTTCTAAAATTAAATGTTTAAGTTCAATGCGCACCTCTTTATCATTATGATCATTAATGACCATTAATTCCTGGAGCACTATTTTTTTGTTTTTTCAAAAATAAATCTAGATATTCTGGGTTAATTTTATCGTTTGAATCGGAAATTTATCTGTCTAGTTTATATGCATCATTTACTTTGGTTTTACTTTGAACCGAATCCGAAAATTTATCTGTTTAATTTCCTAGAATTCAGAATTTCCAGGAAGGTTTAGAGCAGATCGATTATTCTTGATTAAAGGATTTAATTATATTTCACAATTTGACAGAATTTACATTTCCGTCTAACGATGTAGTAAAATCCACCCATTCTTCCTTTTTTTTGGCTTTATTTTTTTTTCGTTAACACATTTATTTTCTGGTAATCTGGTAATTTTTATAATTGAATTCCTGTTTCCTTTTTTTTGAATTATTTCATACAATTAAACAAAAAATAACAATAATTGATATTCTCAATATTTTAATTAAATATTAATTAAAATAAATATTGAAATAATAATTAATTAATTAAATTCAATATAAATAATGTAAATTTAAAATGCAAAATAAATTGTATTACAAGGATAACAAGTTGCTTATTGGAAAAACTGATAACAATAAAAAATCAAGTAAAATACGATTCGTAAAGATTTATGTAACTTTTAGAGAGAATAAAAAAAATATTTACTTCTAATTGTAAAAAACAAATAAAATACATATAAATCAATTTATACTGTCGCCGGAATTCATAATATATAAAATTAATCATTAACTTTAGCCCTTAATAAAATCCATTTAAAATAACTTTAATTCAAACAAATGCTCAAGCATAATGAATGCATTGTTGTGTAATATACATTTATACATAAATATTTAAAAATATAACTAAATTTGAAGCTATTAATAAGTTAAATTGTATCATCAGATACGATTAATATTAGAACTTTCTTTCAAAGATTTTTTATTTATTGGTTTATTCGCCTTTTAATTAAGAACATTATTTTAACATAATTTAATTTTATAATTAAGTGGCTTATTCGTTATCTAGTTATTATAGATTTATTGCAAATGACTCATTGCAAATTAGGTATATTTCGTTATCTATGTTTTATCTTTATCTATGTAGTCTGACCATTTGATCGCCTGTACAACCATGTTCTTTTTAATTTTTTTTTTATTTTATTGCTAACTTATTAATTTAAATTTTTTACGGTTTTATATGAGTATAACATTCAACCTTGTGCGAGAATTTTGAGCTTGACTGGTGGTCAAATAGATTTTAATATGATGAACTTGATGATGGACATTGTATTTAATGTTCGAATGCTTTTTTTCAGCTCTTTTTTTTCAGAAGCGAAATTTGTGCATCTACTATGACTATTATAAAATTACCACCCTTTTAATATTAATTATGAATAAGCTTGACAAGAGCCTGAAATAATATCTATTATTATTGATTACGGCTTGCTTATGAATAAATAAATAAAATAAATGATAAATTTCAAATATATTATTAACAATAATATTTAAAATAATATACAAATTTTATACCACCTTTGCTATAATATAACTAACAACTTTAATATAACCTTGCTCGCTGATATAAATATAATTTAAAAAAAATGTTGCAGTAAAACATTTATAACTCAATTAAAGTGTTGATGATTATGAATGTTTCTTTAAAAAAAATCATGCTTATACAACCCTTTCTAAGTACAAATCTCAACAAAATAAGTGCAATTAAATTGCAAAATCGTGCAAATACTGATACTTTCCAGACGTATGTCCCAAATCAATCAAACTACTCCGCTCGTCATACGAAATCAATTCATTCAATTACATTCGAAAATCAATTTCACCGATAAGTAACTCAACCAAAAAAAACTCATATAACAAAAATACGAAAACAGGCTAGCTGGATTATTGTAGATAGATCAAAACTAATTTGGTCCATACTGAATTCGGCTATTGCTCCGAACCGCCCAAACGGAATGAGTTCTATTCGCACGGTCCTACAAAATCACATATTGTAGAAATGGATGAAATTTATTTTTATCCTTCTGCAAGAACTGGATCAAGGCATAAATTCTATACTTTCTGATACAAATTACCTGAATCTAGGATATAAGACCACAGAGCAAGGTGTGACTTTGCCCTGATTATTATTTCACTTCTCGCTCTACTAAATCCAGGCTCTCGCGAAAAAAGCGGACAGAACATATATCCACTAACATACAGAAACTGTTTCCGTATCTTCTGAGGCCAAATAGAAAAAGACACAGATATATACTCTATATAGAAGGTGAAAGGGATCTACTTTAAATTAGAAAATAGAGGGTTTGCAGTTCCTCGATCTAGGTAAATCTACCTGGGCGCCGAGAAAAAATCGTGAATAAAAAAACGGCAGAAGGTATACGCCGGTAAGAAAATTTACAATTAGAAATAAACATTCGACTGGGTGATGTTGTGTACCCTACATGTCATGAAACAGCTTGAAGGGGAGACTTTGGTAAGTGTGGAGAAATTTTGCGGAGATACGTTGAACTAAGGATTACTTGGTAGTTGGTAAGCTGAATCATGCTTTGAAACACAGATATGAAATATAATTAAAAACCCATTTTGAAATAGGGCATAAAATGATAATCAAATAAACAAAAGAATAATAGAATTCTGAGAGCAGTGTCATGTGTTCACCAAAGATGCTTCTAAAAAAGTTGATGATAGATGCAATATTTTGACATATTTGAAAATGTAACCTTCAATTCTGACAATGAACCTATGTTAGAAATGAAACATATATTGCAAAAGAAAACCTGCATTTTATTTATGAAACCTATAAGTTGATTATTGATTCAAAACGCCAAAACGTATGATCCAACAACTGCATAGAATGGTAACACATCATTTTTTTACATATTAAAAACAATGATTTTGGAAAATTCAAATAAAAATTAAATCAAAATAGTTACAACTTATTACATCTATTAACAAACAAAATCGTAGAAAAAAATATAAAAAGATCTGCACCATTAGAGACAATAAACAAGTGGTGTATGGCAACGTATAACAACAAAATTTGTAGACAAAATTTGTAAACAAACTTTGTACTCATTATTAAAATCTCTACAAAAAAAACTGATAATTTGATGTGCCTAATGATCGTTTTTGACCGCAAAATTCTGTTTCTTAAAACTTGTTTAAAACTTATTAGATCTACAAAACCGCTAGACCTATCTTCTCAAAAATTTTATCAATTCTTCATTTCATCAATACATGTAAAATGTTTTTTGTATTATTCAAATTGAACGCTTCGTTTTCTCAAAAACTGAATTACCCCTGCCAAAAACTAATCAGCATGTCGTCGCCTCATCAATAGGAATCGAATGCTTTTTGAATCATTCAAATCGGTTAAACTATGTGCTCTTAGAATCATCGAGGAAATTTGTATCCGCAAAAACATACATACACAGGCACACACTCACCCACATACATCATTTTTTCTAAGGTATGCCATAATGTTCAGAAGGTCTTGAAATGTAAAAATATTCAAAAAAATTTCAGTTTCGATTTTTTGTTTTGATTACTATAATTTACCCTATGTGAAGTTAATTGATGCTTAAGAACTTTAGGTTATATAATAAACTTTTAATAATATTTTTAAGAATGTTATGTTAATATAACATTCTCGAGCAAAAAAACAAAATTTGCGAACAAAATTTTCCTGTACATTTAGTCCAAGATTATATAGATGCAGAGAATACAATCAAAGATATTAAGAAATATTACCAGACCGACCTTGGTACGTCTTTTATTTTATAACCCATAATGTCTTGATAATAGGTGAGGTAATGAAATTCAAAAGCAGTACCTTACTCATATATTAAAAATTAAAAATCAACGAAATGAGATGCTAAGACCTCTCAATGTGTTAACTACAAAACACTTAGCACTAATTACAAAATCACTATCAAAATATTTACTAACTTTTTTTTAATTCCTTTCTTAACATAATAGCTTATAAACTTACATGATTTTGATTGTTATTTGTAATTTCAACAATAAAACTGCTTAATAATTTGGATATCTAATTAGTGATTTTGGTATGAAATGTGAGACCTACAAATAATAATTAAATTTATTACAATTTAAAATAGTGTGTATAAATTTTAGAATCATTGTTTAATAAATTTCCCAGCTCTCACACCATTCCCTCTAGGAACAAGTTTTATCCGTTAGAGTGAAGGAGTAGACACCAGGAAGAAGGAAGAAGGTAACGGTATTAGGACAGTATTTGGATCGCTGGAAGCCGATAGACCAGTTCATTTATATATAGAAATAGAGGATCATCGCTTCTACAAACATTTTACAAACGAATAATCATCGTGTTATTCATATAATAAAGAGCTAATATGACGAGGCGAGATTTATGGTTCGATAACTTATGCAAATAACGGGTATCGGACATTCAACGCACATAAACGTACTCTACGACACTTCAGGAAAATGACTGATTCATGGTATGAATTTATATATAAACATTGAGAATTAGTTTATTTGTTTAGTCGGCTTTAATAAGTTCGATATAATATGCAATTAATTTTTGAAAATGGTTCTAAAGAAGTCTGTATATTGTTTAATCGATTGGAATGATTCAAAGAGCATTCGATTCGTATTGACTAGGAGACGTGCTGATTAGTTTTTGACAAAAGCAAATCCTGGAGTTTTAAAGACACGAGGCAAAAGGTGCAAAAAATGGCAATTTTCAGAGAACGAGCGTCCGATATCACTTGATTAGACAAAATGAAAAATTGGTTAAATTTTTGGGATGGCCAAAAAAGCCATTTCGCGATTATTTTATTTGACACATGCATAGGTATCGAATTATCAGATATTTTAATAATATGCATATTTTTTTCATTTCTTTTGGTTTCGTACGCACTATGTTTTTAGAGAAGGCAGGATCCAGTTAATTCAGATTTTTGAAAAAGATTTAAAACTTTTATTAAAAAATCATAATTTTCAAAAAAGCCAATATGTTTTTAAATAGTGTTGACGCATTGCTATAGAGAATCGGTCCCACCCTACTATTTAAATAATTAATGCGCCATTTTAAAGGTCTTTTTGTAAAAAAAAAACGATATACCAATTTCAACTTTGTACCTTACTTATGGCCGATATATCATTGAAAATATGCCAAAGTGGCCCCTTATTTCAAACTCACTCTTTGGTGTAACCATAAGAGATCTCAAAAAAAAAAATTCGTGGTTCTATTCATATTGGCTTAGACCACATTATGTAGAAAAATCGATGCCAAATAATCTGTTATTATTAGCTGAAAAATATAAAATAATTTTTCAATTGATATTTTCGGATAGTGCGTTTAGTTGCACCACCTTCTAATTAGAGTTATTCGAAAGGTTATTCTTTTTCCTTCAAGTATTTTGTTCAAATCAATTATGTGGAACACATTGGAAAATTGAAAAAAAACGGAGCCAGTAACGATATTATATAGTTATATGTATAAACACACAGATTTTGCAATTTTTAGACAATATTTATTGCTACTATGTTTTCAATATTTTCCAAAATATTACAATAAATTCAAAATTTTCAAAGTTTTGAGTTCATTACACTATGGAAAGTTCTAGCAACTTACCTTAAGGCATGTTGCCATACCTTTATTTCAGTTTATTGAAGTGAATATAATTAATTGTAGATGTGATTATTTGAGTTAGATTTACCCCCTAAATGATGATTTTTTGTATGTAATTATGTAATTAAAAGTACGACCAATATTTTGACAAAATGATTTTAAAACAAATGTTTTCAATATTTTCCAAAATATTACTATAAATTCAAAATTTTCAAAGATTTGAGTCCATTTTAGTTAAAGTTAATATGATTTACTGAACTTATATTTTGTTGTATTCGCATAAATATAAATTGTGTATAATATATACTTATAAGGTGGACATTAATAATGGTATGAAATTCTATTAGTCATCCAAAGCAATAAAAGGGTTTTCGTTGTCAGACATCATGATTAAATATTAATCCGCCCGTGGACTTTCATCCATTCGAAGGAGTGTAATAGGAGTTTCGGGGTATGCGTGAATAAAACATTTATATGAAATATTAATGACGATAAAAATATTGCTCTTTGTAGGCGCACGCATATTTCACGCTCGGGGCACTCATAAATATATAAAATGGTCGAAGTGTTTGGAATTATGGTTTCAGTAGACACGCACATCTTTGAAGAACCTCTTTAGTAGATTTCAGACAAAATTTCATCCGATTAATCGAAATCGTAGTAAACTACACATTCTTTTTTATCAAAAATTATAGTGTCATATAAATGGTAAACTACAATAATTTATTAACAACTAGTGGGGCACGGCGTCGTACCTTAAGGCAAATTGCTGAACTTTCCATACCAAAATTTAAATTTTTAAAATTAAAAAAAGCTTTAATATTTTTCTAAAACGGAAACAATTAGATTTTTGATCATTTAAAAACTTATAAAAAAATGACTTTTTTGAAAAATTAGAATTTCGTCTTATATTTTGATTTTTTGTACTTCCCGTGAGGTAAGTTTACAGTAATCGCAACAAAATCGAAAATATATTTTTTTATAGGGTTTCTAAATCTTCTGAAAAATTTGGTATATCTTAGAAAAAATTGACGTATGTGTGTGTATATGTAAGTATGTGCGGATAATACTTTGATTTCGAGAACACATAGTTCACCGATTTGGATGATTCAAAAAAACATTCGATTCCTATTGATGGGGAAACGAGCTGATTAGTTTTTGGCCAAGGCAGGTCCGACCGTTTTGAAGATACGGGGTGAAAAGTGCCAAAAACGGTAACTCAGTTTTTAAGAGAACGGAGCATCCTATATTAATAATTCAAAAAAAAACATTTTACTTGTATTGACAAGACGAGCACTTGATTAAATTTTTGGGAAAGCAGGTCCAGTGGTTATGGACTCTCAATAAAAATAAGTTAACTAGTGGGGCGCATGGCATCGTGCCTTAAGGCAAATTGCTGAAACTTCCCGTATCAAAAATTATTTTTTTTTTAAAAGATTAACATTTTTGAAAAAAATGACTCTGAAAAAATTAGATTTTTGAAAAACTATAAATTTTTGCCAAAAATTTACTTTTTTTGAAAAAAAACGACTTTTTGAAGAAAAACTTATTTAATATAATAAATATTTTGGAAATTGTGAACTTTTTTTCAAAACAATCGTACTGCTTTAACTGCATAGAGACGAAATATCGAAGCGCGTAAGCGCCGCGTCGCTGTCTAACGAATATACATTGGTACGGAACCCAAGGAATGTAAAAGAAATTTATACTTACTGTTAAAATGTCTATAAAATATCTGATAATTTAATGTGCATATGTCTAATGATCATTTTTGACGGCCTAATGGCATTTTTTTTTTTACTTTTCTAGGTCTCCGAAACCGCTAGACCTGTCTTCATGAAAGTATGCGTGTGCGACTGCGAATACAAATTTTCGTCATACGAATTCGGGAACGGGAACGGGAAGTTTTGGCGAAGGCAGGTCTCAAAAACGGTAACTCAGTTTTTAAGAGAACGAGAGCGTCCGATTTTAATAATTCAAAAAAGATTTTACTTGTATTGACAAGATGAAAAACTGACTAAATTTTTAGGAAACGGCTATGAACTCTCAATAAAAATAAGTTAAAAAAAATGTCATCTTGCGGTCAAAAATGTTTATTGGATTTATGTACATCAGATTATCAGATATTTTATATAGATTTTAAAAATGTGTACACATTTTATGTACATCTGTTTGGGTTCCGTACCAAGATTTTAATAATTACGGTACGGGAAGTTGCAGCAATTTGTCTTAAGGCACGACGCCATGCGCGCCACTAGTTTTATTATACTATCGACAAAATCTTTCGGTGGTTATTTTCAAATACAATATATTATTCAGATGTTACATAAGAAATTGCGTGCAAATATATCGCAGTGCATTATTATCGTTGCATATACAACATTATTGCATCGTTCATCATGCAAGCGGAACTCATTATTAACGTTGCATATATATGTCCCGCAATACGACTCTATCGGCAAACAAATCCGATAGCTGTTAACAGTTTAGTATGTTATTATTACATATTAATAAATTACATATTAATATCTTGATCTGGTGTTTCCAATTGCCGATAAAATGCACAAACGATTATGATAATTATCAATGCAGATTGAAAATTATGACTACGTTAATTAGTGTGCATAATTTATTCTAACTGCATGCTTATTAATGCATGGAAGATAATTGCATGATTATTTAGCGTATACTTTAAAAGGCCTAGGAGCAAATTCTTTGATAATGCTGTTGAACATACTTTGATGCTTATGGAGTATATTTCAAGATAATTTAAAAAGCCATAACCGAACATTGTTCGATAGTGTTTTGTTTGATACATGTTTTTTTGCGATATAGTTGGCTTGCTTTTCACTTACTTAAAATGAAATTGGACCTTCGTGCCTTGCCCTACCTTTATTTTTAATTTTTGGTAAATTATATAAAACCCCTATGAAGGGTTATAAATTATCATATAGGTGGATTTGCATTGAATTTTTTTGAATAAAGTTTTCTGATTTCGATATTCGTTATATTTTAGTGCAAATTCCGTTTCTTTCATCATAAAATTATCGTTGAATTATAAAATTGTGACCCACAGCACATTAATAATCCGCACAAGCCAATATTTAGCAAAATTAGATTATATTAGTAGCTATGCATAATTTACTTTAATTCTATATCTATTATCAGCTAGAAAAATAATTCTGTGATTATTTAAAGCGCACCAATTAATATTTAAAAAACACTGAGTATTTTAAGATAAATTGTGCATATACATACTATTATTATGATCTATGTTTTACAACAAGCAATCATAAATTTCACTCAAATAAATTAAATACATTTAAAAATAGCTAATTACATGTTAAATAGAAATATTAAAAATAAAAATCTACATCAAGAGCGCAATAATTTGCAGTCTGCAAACCACTTATGTAAAAAATTCAATTTCATTCTATGAAAAATTAATTATTTGTGGATTTCATAAAATGTACTCGATTTGCCATACATATTATTTTAAAAAGAACATTATTTACCATTAAATTAATTTTGCTATGAATATATCTTAAGTATTGACATAAATGCAACGTTGTAACTAATTTCATTACGTCCAAGTTAAGACTTTGAAATTTTTGTTCAATTCATGAAAATCTTTCAGTTTTTGAAAAGTATCGAATAAATTGCTCTTATATCTGTTCATATTATATAATGATGCAATTTTTTTTATTTATTTATTAAAAAAGCAATCAAGATACAATTTATTCTTATAAGCTATTGTAACACAAACGAGAGGAAACGAAAGAAAAAAAAAGAAAGAAGAGAGAAATAAATAAATAATAATAAAGTAAAAAATAAAAAAAGAACAAATTATCTACAGTTCACTCCAATGAGTGAAGAGTAGTGTTTCATTTAAGAAAATTAAAATTAACGCTTGTTAATGAAAGGAATATAAATGAAAGTCTTGTAATTGTTAATTATTTTATAATTATTAATAATTTTGATATCTCCATCTGGTGTTTCTAACTGCAGATAAAATGTGCAAACGAATGTGATATTTATCAAAACTGATAGAAATTTATGATAATAATAATTACCTACTAATTACATATTGATGTGTACGAGATATCACTGATTGCAGATAATATTATCTGCAGATAATAATAATAAAATCCATCCAAGTAAAGCCTCTATAAATTTTTGATTCTGAAAGTCAAGTTTCATTATCAATATGTTTGATGCAGATGATTTCGTTCATTGTACAGTAACAAAATTATTTTAGAATTAGCCTATTTTCATAACATAATAATTCTACATAATGATTTGAATGAATTAAATTACATAGAACAGAGCAGGGCTTAAAGATTTGCAGATAAATGGAACCACCACCCTTATCTCAAGCGCAAGTAAACTATGGTAATATTTAATTATGCTATTTTAAAGTAAAGGGCAAAAGAAGTATAGCCAACCCTGGTCTTAAATCAGACGAATTTTATAAAATTTAATTCCACCCTATTTGATACCTGAATATTTAATTTAGGTAAATTCAATATTTTTTATGTAACCTTTATAATATAATCAATAAACTGCCTCGCATTGAATAAGTAATAAGGAGTTAAAATGATTTCGTGAAACCGCTTTAAAATTAAAATTAATATATTGAAACTTTTTGACCTATACTGTCCCATTTTACCCCACATAGGTTTAAAAAAGACCAGATTAAAATTTAAGCAAAATAGCAAAAAAAACATATTTCTACGATAATTAATTAGCCAGAAATTTTACTGAACATAATTCGATAGTTCTTTGTTTGATATGTGTTTTCTGTTGTTATATATTTGGCTTGCTTTTCTCTTTATAATTACTTGTCTTGAAGTGAAATTGAACCCTTATGTCCCGCCTTACCCTAAATTTAATAAATGGGACCTAAATTTAATTTTAGGTAAAACAGTAATTAAATTTGGCTATATGATACGATATGAGCCGATTTGAAGTGAAATGATTTTATTTCCATTTTTTTTAAACAATTCTGTTACTGGAATCTCTGTGAACGGTTTCGTCTTCCTCATATTTTGTCTAAAAATTATTATCCCAAAAGCACTTGCGATCTGTCAAACACTTCAGTTCTTGCAATTCAAAAATCTCAAAAAAGACATGATATGCACTTTCCTGTCATACGCGAATTCCATTATTGCCTAATTTATTTCCTTCACGGGGTTTAAAAAACTACCACCGAGAGGGTAATTTCATTTCAACTGTTCCGCCTCATTCGCTTTCACTTCGCATTCGGATTTCCGTCGATCTTTACGACGTGATGTGACGGCAAATTCAATTAAGACCAAGAATTATAGGAGGGTTTGTTCGCCATTTTGTTTATAAATAATACACTCGAAAGTAAAGGACCCCTTCGACATATACACCCTTAATAAACAACCAACAA
This sequence comes from Ctenocephalides felis, assembly GCF_003426905.1. Lineage (NCBI taxonomy): Eukaryota > Metazoa > Arthropoda > Insecta > Siphonaptera > Pulicidae > Ctenocephalides > Ctenocephalides felis. The sequence goes on from NW_020537758.1 coordinate 52,331,165, forward strand.
TCAACCCCGGATAGGAGTCTCAAGTAAAATAATCAAGGTTATTCAAAGATGGTCATAAATGTGCACATAAATTTCATGGTCGGACTTCGAAAACAAAGCCAGAATTCGTTGTTAACACTATTGTTAAGGATCAAAAGAATGATATGAACCTACTGAATAGGATGCAAACATTTATCTGCTTCTAGTGGAAATACATAAATAAAATTTTGAATTTATGATGGTTGTTGGAAGAGAATATTATTACTCTCGTAATAACGTTGCCAATATTTTTATTACACATTGGGTTATTGAAATTTGAAATAGGTTACTCCCATTAGAACGCCTATTGATTTAATAATAATGCTATTGATTTGATTGATTGATTTTTATTATATATTGAATATAAGATAATGATGTTAGGTCGTACCCCGAATTTGTTCTGTCTGAAAATTTGCAATTGCATCTTTTTGCACTATTAAATAAAACTCTTTAGTTGATTAAGCACACATTTATAATTAGCAAATTGTCCGACTCTTTAAAACAGAAATACTCAGAAAGTAAGTAAAAGTGAGTAAGTTGAGAATTATACTAATATTGCGGACTTAATTTTACGGCAATAATAAAATTCTGATTGTTTTTTCTCACTAAAGTTTATTCATATTACGGATTTGGCAATCGTCGTACCTGTGCAACTAATTTTTGTGAATTCTGTGCATTCTGATTTTTTTTCCTTACTAACATTTATTTATGTAACTTATTCGGCAATCGTTTAAATATATTAATATGTTATAATTTCAAATTTCGAAGACCTTTCAGCTTAAATCGTACCTGTGCATCATTCCTTGTGATTTAACTGTTTTTTTTTGTTAAATATAAAGAAATAATTGTTAAATACAATTTTCCAATGCCCAAGTTGGAAAACATCAATAACGTCCATATCTTCATAAACTGTTTCATCCTCCTGATTTATTAATTTTATAAGTACGATACTTTTTGGGATTATTCATCTACTTAAGAAATTATTGTAATAAATATGTAGGACTTGGAACCTAACAAGTTGTTAGTAACACCTAAAGAAAAACTCAGACTAGATCTTAGACTGATTTCCATATAGTTTTTAAATTATGGTTACAACTAAAGCTTGTAGGTGCCTTGATCATATCCAAAGCACATTTTTGAAAAAGATTTTCTTCTAATTAAAATACACTAAATTTTTAGTATTATTTCCTGAGATACGAAAGATACGAAATCATGACAGTATGTATATAAATCGAATAAATGTACGGCTTCAACAAAAATGTAAGTAATCAATGGAATAATGTGAACAAATCACAGAGCAATTATAACATCATTAACTAGATTAAATTTAAATTTAAAAGATGTGATTTTTGTAGAATCGTATGTGTCTATTATTAGAAACCAAAAAAATAAAATTAAAGAACAAATTAATGTAACAAACCGTTTACGTTAGTCTTCTGCTTTAAAATTCATTTTCTTCTAAATATTATAATAATATTGAACAAAATTCCAAATAATTGAAAAAAAAAGTTTTCAAAAAATATCTGAAACTTCATTGATATAAAATTTAAAGTTAATTATAAAAATATCAGGTATACATTTCATGAAACGTTCATTAAAATTTTTAATTCAAAATATATGTTTAATTGTACCATTAATTACTAAATTTAATGGTCACTACATACACAATATATTTTTACTAAAATTTTAATAGTATTTTAAATAATACCCAAAGTATATTATATTATTTCTTACATAATATTATTAACCATAACTAATTCAGCAACAAAACTAAAATTGTAAAGTACATAGCAAGAGGAAATAAATATACCAAAGTCAAAAAACCTATTGATTTCTTTTAATTAAATTTTTTAGTCGTTGATTTGATTTTTTTATGGAGTATGATTACGCAAAGATAATTAATTTCATTAGATCTTAATAAGGTAACACTTACCGATGCGACACTAAAATGTTCCATTACAGAAATGTGTATAAAAAACGTGTAAAAATTACCTGAAACAAAAGAAAAACTTCTTCAGACAAATATTCAAATAGTATAGATATGAAAAAATAGAACAAAATTGTATATAAAAATTATAATTTGTATCTACAATTCGAGTTCTACTTAATTTTATACCTTCTTAACTACTATGTATTTAAAAAAAACACTCATTGTATCTGTTAAAACTGATATAAATAAATAAGTATAACTGCTATAATCATTCATATTAATTATAAATAATTGTACGCTTATAAGAAATTAACGCTCATCTATTATATCATCAATCATATAACAAGTATAATTAATACCGATAATATTTAGCTACTAGTTATGAATAATAATGCTGATAAACTGTTTTGCATTCCTGTTTGAAAAGATATAATGATCGTGCTTTGGTACTGAACAAAGTCTGGCTTAAACTAACTAACTACAAAGGACTGCTCTTTAATCATTTTTTAAATAACATAAATAAAATCTCATTTTTAAATGTAAAGGTTGAAAAAATCCTCAGATATAATATTAATATAAACACAAATATAAAAACCACTCAAAAAAATTCAAAATATAAAACACAAGTTCAAATTTTTCAAATTAGGTCAATTTTTTTTCAAATTGTTCAATATGCTCAAAAATCTAATTCTTTCAGTTCTTAAAAAATTTTAATGCTTTTTTAAAAAAATCAATCACGAGAAGTTTCAGTAATTTGCCTTATAGCACGATGCAATGCACCACTAGTTCTCAATTTTGATTTAAATGCATTTATATGTAAGAACAAATTTCAAATATAGAAGATCGAGTATCAAATGATCCATTCTCCAAAACAACATAAAAATTTCCGTTTGCTGCATAAGAGATCCAATTTAAACTTATACTGTATTCTTAACTCCGTAACAACTAAAAATGAATACGAGCACAATAGAAAATTGCATCTGACTTTAAAATGTCAAGTACATAGTATGTGTCAACAAATTTAATAATGCTTCCATTCAAGGCAATGTATTTCTTCAACGGTAGCAGCAGATGAAACTCCATTATGAGCTTAATAATAGGAAGAATGCCTGCAGTCACAACTTTTCCAGAAAACGGAATTCCGTATAAGATCGGCAGATAAAAGAAAGTTTTAAGAAGGTAAAATAAACATTTGCCGAAAGAAACTGACCGTGCAAAACGCTCTTAAAGGTAGAGGCACGAGACATGATGTTTGAGCAGATGTTAGGATATAGATTTGAATTAAAATTGTATCAGCAGGAGTTGATACATTAAATTACAAACATGAAATTACATGTAATATTTGAGAGCAATATAAAATCTTTGCGAAAAGTATAGAATAATAATAAAGTATAAATCTTTGCGAAAAGTATAGAAAAGCTAATAATAATAGCTATAATAGGTAGTTTAATTTCGTATAATCTTTAATTCCTCAAATATTGTTTTTTAAATTATTGTATTCTGTATCAAGCGTTTAATATAACATAATTAATAAATTTAATGAAAATAATTTTATCAAGCATTTAATTTATGAATGTCGAATGTAACTGCGACAAATCTGAACTTTTCACTGACCGAATTGATTGGAGATGTGTAAGGAACTACGCATTCCAAAAATATTTTATAATTATACCATTTTTGCAAAATTGTGTTAATTCATTTCCTATTTATCCAGCCAGTTATTCTGATAATAGATAATAGGCTGTCAAATATCTCCCTTCCGCTTTTTTGCTCTTGGTTTATAATACAAAAAGGCGGAAGGGAGATATTTGACAACCTAATATTATTCTATTTACAATATGAATAGAGTAATTTATTTATTTAGATTTATTTATTAATTTCTGTAGGATAGAGTCAAATTGTATTTTCAGTAATTATATTGTCTACCAAACCGAATGAACTACTACATACAGATCATAACACGTGCTAAACAAACAACTATCGAACCAGGTTCAGCAAGTTAATTCCTAATTATAAAAGTACATATTCTAACTATTTTTGTAAAATTTGCTGTCTCCGCCTATGGGGTAAAATGAAGAGTCAGAATACAAATAAGTCCCTCCTGATCTTATTTTGAATTTTAAAAGAATTTTATAAAATAGTAGCTACATTATTCAACCAATTCAAAATACAAATATCATGGCATATTTTTTTTACAAAGATCACACTGTATCTGGTATTTCAGGTTAAAATGCTTTTTTAAATTTATTTCACTTTTTTATTTCCTATTTGCTTGTTTTACATCTTTGCCGGTAGGTTTAGTTGGTCCTTTTCACCCCACCGAATTCGAATTTTAAAGAAATAATACAATTTTATAAATATCTCAAGAACTACTAAAGTTATTTGATTACAACTATATTCACCCTCTCAGTGCTGAGGTAATGTTCACATATTTGCATAAATTGCGTAAAGATTTGTGAAAAGAAAGAGTATTAATTAAATGTATATGAAATCTTTATCATTTCCGTCAAATGTAGATGAATTTTTGGTATTCTTTAATGTTATGTTTAAATGGTATATCAAACTAGTCAAATAAAATCATTTTCTAGTATAACTAGAAATAATTATTAAATTCCATAGGGCAAGTTATAGTAATCGCAAAAAATCGAAAATTGAAATTTTATATATCTTTAATATATTAGTAGAAATATACCTTATTGTTACAAAAAATGAATGTATGTGTGTGTGTGTGCGGATACAAATTTTCGTCAACGATTTTGGAAATACGGTTCAACCGATTTCAATTATTCAAAAAACATTCGACTCCTATTAATAACGAGACGTGCTGATTAGATTTTAATATAGGCAGGTCTAGCCGTTTCGAAGATACGGGGTACAATGTGCCAAAAACGGTAACTCAGTTTTTAAGAGAACGGAGCGTCCGATCAAAAAACATTTTACTTGACAAGATGAAAAACTGATCAAATTTTTAAGAAAGGCAGGTCTAGCGGTTTCGGAGATCTAGTGAAAAAAGTAAAAAAAAAAGCCATTTGGCGGTCAAAAATGATCATTAGACATATGCACATTAAATTATTAGATATTTTATACAGATTTTAAAAATAAGTATAAATTTTGTTTACATTCTTATGGGTTCCGAACCAATGTTTATCCGTTAAACGACGACGCGGCGCTTACGCGCTTCGATATATCGTCTCTATGCAGTTAAAGCAGGATGATTGCTTTGAAAAAAGGCCAGAATTTCCAAAAATATTTCAAAATAAAGAAAAATATTTTTTTCAAAAAGTCTTTTTTTCAAAAAAAAGTAAATTTTGACAAAAATTTATAGTTTTTCGAAAATCTAATTTTTTTAAAGTAAAATTGTTTCGAAAATGTTAATCTTTAAAAAAAAAAATTGGTACGGGAAGTTCCAGCAATTTGCCTTAAGGCACGATGCCATGCGCCCCACTAGTTAATTTAATAAGGTAGGTGTACAGTATGTTTATTGTGCACATTCATACAGCTACAATACATCGACTATTAGCACTGAAAGTGTTAAAAATAACAAAAAATATATATTTTTTAAATAAATAAATTCAAAAGGTGTCATCCCAAGCATGAATCCTAGCCAAACGCCGCGTAAGGCACGAGTGGCGTCGCGGCTCGTCTTAGACCAGGCCGCAAGAGCTTTTGACGGATGCGAGCAATCAATCCATCCGTCCGTCCGAACGAGACAGTCTGACAGCATTACAATTACCGACATAATTCAACTCGATTACTAGCCAGTTTCAAGTACTCAATGCATACAGATATCTTGAGAGAGAGAAGCGAATCGCTTTGACAGTATTTAACATGCCAATCTAAAACGCATAGGTCGCGGTCAAGAAAGCGCAGAGGTCACTGAGAATGCAACAGTACGAGTGT
>NW_020537758.1:52337112-52372531 GCF_003426905.1 Ctenocephalides felis
AAAAATTTCAATCTAAATCGTCAAAAATTTATAAGCATGACGAAGATTACTTGTCGATACACAAAATTCTGCCAATTTATCATTCAAGTATTCGTTAATGACAATTAATTATTTAATCATAATGTCTATTTTAGAAATTTTTGTAAATTGATAATTTTGTAGGAATCTTGCAGTATTTATATTAAGGGAATCATATAATATCATTAAGAAAGGAAAACTTCAACACAATATTACTTGTTTATCAAGATGTAATATGTGCATTCATCATATGTTTTCATTAAATGAAATATTTATTTGACATATAAGGAATTTTCATCATACAATAGTTATTATGACTATGGCTATTATTGGCATTGGCGTCAGCTTGTTTGTCTTATAATATGCAGAAATATATGTGGTGACTGACTAATAAACTAAAGTGAATAATCTTGATTTACATTTTAGTTCGCCCACACTCATTTAAAAACTCTTATTTTTATATTGAATTTTAAGACAAATTATATTGCACTAACATTATTACTATGCGTCTAAATTGAAAATAATTTTTATATCGAAAGATCGAATATTGTAGAGGACCACTAATAAAAATAATTACAGGTTAATGGTCAAGAAAAATTCAACCAAATGATGCTGCTCAATTTTCTACACAGATTCATATTATTCATATTATAATTACCATAAGGCTTTAAAATTTTATATTTTTAGTATGTAAAACTTGTTAATAATATCAATGTTGACATAAAATATTTAAAAATTTAAAATAATCAACTATAAATAAATGATACCTAAAATATTAGTAAAAATATAACAACGAAGTGCGTGAAAGAATGAAATAAAACATTTAAGAGAACTAAGTGATCGTTAAATATCGGAAACATAAATACAAGTGCCCAGAAACATGAGAATCCTATAGTAATGACTGGAATAACTGGTTCTATCAGATGTATAAATTGTTTACGATGACTTTAACCGTTTTTACAAAAATATTGCTACACATTGAGTAATTAATATAAATAGGAATATTGCACAATGCAACTAAATTAGAATTACATATACGTGCTAATTAGTTGGAAACAATAAATTCGTGAGATATTATTTAATATAATTTCTAGTTTCATAAAAAATAAAATGTTATTGAAAGGATAGAAAAATTATATCAAACTGAAAGAACTTTTCATAGTTTTTTTTTTATTAAAGCATTTAGCCATATGCAACGTTTAGTTTTCATATTCTATACTATTTTTTTTAAATTCAACTACTTACTGATTCTATGCAATTTCAAATTAACAATACAAATTCTAAATAATTTTAACTCAACATTTCAAATTCTAAGTTATTTACTTTTTATCCTAATTTTACTAATTATCTTTCTTCTGAATCCATCTTCTTACTTCTACCAATAATAGTATTCTTCTAAATTCTGTCGAAATGTTTAACCATACTTATTCCATATTTATAAACTTTATATACTAATGTATACAATTACAATTATGTTATCATATACAAACTCGTTATTACAATTCATATTTTTTAGGATTTGTCACGGATCGAACCAACGAACTCTGGCGTGTGAGTCTGAGCTATGTCGTCCACCTTTTCACAGTTAGACATAATGATTTATTTCAATTTACAAAGTTTTAAAATTTTATCTCTGCTAATTTATCGAATATAAAGTTGTCACCATTTCATTTACAAACAGACAAACCCAATTAATATTCGTTTAATAATAATAGTATGGCTCTATACAATAACTCAGCATGTGAATTTTGTAGGATTATTGTAATTAAATTTAGTAAATATTTTAAATGTTTTAGAATAACTAGATTTGTAAGTACTCTATAACATAGGTATAAAATTAGAATGTTGTTAATAGGATTTCGAATCATGCTTTTCAAATATAATAAATTATTTATTTAATTTTTTTTACCATTAATCTGTAATTATTTTTTCTCTTCAGAACCTTATATAATAGAATTATATCGGATAGGATTTTCCAGGCATAATAAATTATTTGGGTGGTCCTTTATATTGCTAGTTCTTTTCATTTGGAAATTATTTCCAGTTATAAATGCATAATAATCATATTTAAAATATAATTTTGAATCAATTATATGCGTTGTAGTATTAAATAAATAAATATCTACAAATATCAATTAATTCCCATATACACATGCAATTATATTGTAACCGTTTCTAAATACTTTTTTGTGGTTAACTTCTTACGCACTGTAATTAACCATTAATTTTTAATTAAAGATTAAAATATTTTAAAATATAATTACACCATCCAATCACAATCGAACTTTCATATTCCATTCAAATGACAATGAATACTCGTATAACAAGCATGCGAATACGAATAATGATCAATGAAAAATATTTTTTAATCACGAACTTTTTGGCATACTTCTAACATTTTAATTTTATCAATAATTAGCATACAATTTATTACTTAAAAGTTTTCACTTCATGCGTTAGCTAATAAAATTTCAGAGATTAAATAATTAATTGCTGGGACAATAAGGAATTTCGTAAGTTGTACATCGGTATGTGAGAAAATGTATAATGTAATAGTTTTAATGTGAGGTTGTTCGTGATCTTTACGATGCTTTTTCTAGCTTCTGGAATTTCACATGGATTTCGTGTTAGATTTTATCATTAACATAAAATAAGAGGTATGAAAGTGTATTGTTACTTAATTGTTAATGTTATTGGGTAATATATTTTTACTTATTTATAATCATAATTGTTCGATTTGCATGATTAAACATGCGATTTCATAACTGTAACTCGAGTACTTTGAAGTTACCTTATATGTAACATAAATTGTATGTGAACAATTGAGCAGTAAAGAATTATACAATTATTCTGCAAACAGGCATTTATAGAATATCTTCCAACTTAAATATTCACATTGAAAACTGAATTAATTGCTTTGTATTTAAATTTAATATTAGATTTTTATCAAGTATCTTTTCTTTGCTTGGTTTGGCATTTTCACTGAAATTTTTTACTAACGATTTTTATTGCAAACTTTTATGTTCACGTTACAAAATTTAACACGCTAATAAAAAAGTCTGGTTTAGTTTTATTGTTTTGTTAGCACGCGCCTTGAAACATCTTGATAACCATGTTTTTGCTTTTGTTCCGGACACGATTTCATTTTGACCACAAGTTGATCTAAATTTATCCAAATACAAAGCGTGTAGAACATATTTTTTATTGAAAGGAAGTTTTTTGTAAAGGTCTGTGAGCTTTGTTCTACAGCGAAGTAGAAGATATGCTTGAATTTTATTTAGATTTAGAATTCAAAAATATGAAAAGCCAATTAATTGATTTGTGTTCGAACCCGAATACAAGATCTAATTACAATCTTTGGTATAGTAGGAAGTGGCAAAATAATTTAATAAAATAAATAAAGGTCCAATTTGCCTTTAAGTAATTATACTGTCTAAACCAAATAAACTACATCACAAAACATAACACGTATCAAGTATATAAGTTAATTCTTAATGTGTGTCTTTTTACAATTTTCTTCAAATTTGTCATCTGTCCTTTTTCACCCCAAAGACGGGGTGAAAAATTTGTAAAAAATTGTTTTTTACAATTTTCATAAAATTTGTCATTTGTGTCTTTTTACCCCATAGGCGGGGTAAAAACATCTATGGGACAAACAGATCCAATGTCTTATTTTTAATTTTAAAGGGATTTTATGAAATAATAACTACAATATTCACCCAATGCAAAATTTAATTTCATGGACACATTTTTCACAAATAACACTGCTGTATATAACCTTGATCTGGTATTTCGTCAGAAATATTCATGCAGAATTTTAATTTATCTTTTAAAAACTATTTTTTATTGTTTTACATCTTTGCCAGTAAAGTCTCTCTTACCCCTCTCACATGTAAGCTTTTATAGAGATTATATAAAAAATGTTAAATCTAACTTAAAAATAACAATACATCTTATAGAACAATTAAATAATGTATAACTAAAAATTAGATTAATTATCGTAAATTAAACAACAGTGCTTACAATCTAAAAATTGTGACATTTCACATAAATTATTTTGTTTTTTAGATAGTACTTTTTAATGCAATTGTAACAAAGTTCTAGTCGGGTGCATGACATTATGCCTTGAGGCAAATTGCTGGAACTTCCCGTACCGTAATTGAAAATCTGGGTACGGAACCCAAAAAAAAATATACAAAATGTGTCTTTATAACAATTTAACATATCTGATAATTTGATGTTCATATGTTTAATAAAAACTTTTGACTGCCAAATGACATTTTTTGTACGTATTTTTATTGAGAGACCCTAAGCGCTGGACCTGCCTTCCCAAAAATTAAATCAGTCCTTCATCTTGTCAATACAAGTAAAATGTTTTTTGAATTATCAAAATCGGACGCTCCGTTCTCTGAAAAACTGAGTTACAATTTTTGACACATTCTGCCCCGTATTTTCGGAACGGCTAGACCTACCTTCGTCAAAAACTAATCAGCACGTCTCCTTATCAATACGAATCGAATGTTTTTTTAATTATTCAAATCGCTTCATCCGTGTTCCCGAAACCGTCGACGAAAATTTGTATCCGCACACACATACACACGCACACACACACATACATCCATTTTTTTCTAAGGTATGCAAAATATTCAGAAACCTCTGAAACGTAAAGATACATAAAAATTTTCGATTTTTTTGCTATTACTATAACTTTCCCTACGGGAAGTTAATTGACAATATTTGATGTAGTAGGAAGATTGAATAATTGGAATCAATTTAGACATAGTTCTGTCGTATTCATCCAAAATATTAAAATAAAATGAAAATTGCAACATCCTTCACAAATTTCTTGCTATTTTAAAGATTATACTGCTCGGGCAGTGGTAATGAAGTAACGAAAGGAATTAAGAATTGTTGATGATAAGATGATTGAGTATTTTTGTTTTAAGGAGTGGCTGGATGCTAAAAAATCTTTCTGCTTCAAGCATTTGGGATGATCGTCAAATTTCATTTTGGAAATTATTTATATATAATAGCACTTTTAATGTAGTTTATGTATGAAGGTGCAAAACGTATGTGTAAAAGAAACAAATCTGAGATTTCGTTATCGCATCTTAAAATTTTTTCTTCTCCTTTCTATCTTGACCACGCGTCGACCTGAATCATCTGTCGAAACACGGACCATTTGGAGCAATTTTTTTTTTTGGAAGCGTGCCTTTTCTTATTGAGTTTTTTATCAGGCTCCATTTCATTCTGCAAAACCACTGAGTTCAACGTGCTCGGGGAGGTCTGCTAATGCCTTCTTGTTAAGATCTGAACAATAGTAGGCGGGATACGGCGGAGTATTATACGTTAGTACTATGCGATATACCTGTAAGAAACATCTGCTCTCTGCACATTGATCGCTGACTCCGTCGCGTACAAGGTGCTGATTCTGTTTCTTAAGGTTATAGTTCTTGAGGGATATTTATGCATTTTTTTGCTTATAGAGGGATGTTGAATAGAATTTAATTATTAGAAGGTAATGTTTATTAAATGTAGGTTTAATTTCGTCTGCGCATTTTTGAAAAATCTATTTTTTATGTTAATTATAGGTCACTTAGCATATCAAGGTTATATTGCGCAAAAGTTTTGGTAATAAATTAGGTGTACAGCATTTTTCTTCAAAAGTTCATTGAAAATCATTAATCTTCTGAATATACAATAAAAAACGTTAAATTAACTTTTAATATACAATTTAATAAGCATAAATTATTATTATAAAAGGATAGATAATGTATATTTAATGACATTATTTCATTTTAATCTACACCTTTTTCAATGTGCTGTAGGCCACGCATATTTGTCTGTTGTTTATGTTGATTATTGAAAGGTGTGTTTACCAACCAATTTTGAAAATTTTAAATTTTGAAAACTTGGAGCATTTGTGTTATTTTTTACTGTGGCCCTAGAAATATTATTCACGGTGTTACCGATTCTAAAGTTTAAATGTACAAAAGTATTAAAAATTAACCACATTAATTCAAAAATTGTCATAATTGCAACAAAGCTCGAGGTAGCACTTAAAAGCTCAGCGTTTACATGCAACGTGAGATAATTTATTTTTTAATATTTTTAGGACAATTAAGGTCAATACGTTTTGGCTTGATATACATGAATACACTTATTTACAATTAAGTATAAACAATTATAATTTGTATAATAAAATGATAGTATTTAGAATCAAAATCGATTAAAAACGATCTGCAATGTAAAGCTACTATTGCTCTAGATCTTCTGATAATAAGTTGGAGGATTTATATATTTGACTACACTTTTATGTTATGGATTTGTGCACAGCTTAATTTTAGTTATTAAACAGCGATAAAAAATTAATTTATGAGCTGTTGTGATGAACTACTTACAAACATTGTTTTTTATAGATGGCAAGCCAAATAATTGTCCCATCTCTATGTGATCAAATTTAATATTGCAATTTCTGTAATAGTGATGATTAAATTATTTAAAGATTAAAATTTCAGCAGTGTTTTTAATAACGTTTTATATAATGGATTTTACCATACATCTGGTAACATTATCAAGAATATTTCGTTGAGATATTATATTATTTCGAAAGAATCAGACTTTATGGTAGTCACATAAATTACTTTTCTAAAATTTAGTATAACTGTCCTAATATCCAGACTACATTTTAAACGCTTTAAAAACTTTAAATCGGCCTTTGAAGCACATCCGTTCATTGTCTGCTGCATCGCAAATTGCGTGGAAATATTCATTGATACGAAGCAATTCTGTATATTTTCAACCCACACGGTCATTTCAAAAATCCATAAAGCTCCCGTTTTCATATCTCCAGACGGCTAACCGTGTATAATTCACCATTTTTATGAAAATTTATGTCTTTATCGACAATGGTTCGAACGATAACGAAAAAGAACTCATTTTGTTCCGTTTCGCGTACGCGCTAATTTATTGCAATTCTCGGACTCGAATTTCGGTACAAGATCTATAGGGCAGACCGGGGGTTGCTGACTGAATATCAATTCGTTAGTTAACTCAGTGCCATCATTTCTGTTAAAAACATCATGTTATAATAATAATGATAAATAATATAATAATAAATTGAAATGTCATGTTATATTATAATGTACGATACATGATATTTCAGAAATATATAAATATGGATTAGTGACCTAAAATATATATATATAATGTTTATTTTACACATTAATAATGAATTAAATTCTATAATTGATTGACAAACTTTCAACTGATTTGTGAAAATTAATGTTTCGTTATTATCCGATCATGTTGCTGAAAAGTGAATTGATCAAAATACTTATTTTGTAATACTTATTTTTATTTGAAATAATTATTTGCCTGTTTTTATTTCATTGCACTTAGCAAGCTAATTTATAGATATATTTATTTGACAGCGTGAGAAAGATTGCTATCCTGCCATAGCATCTTCTTAGATATTATGTGTTTTGTTATAGTAAATCGTTGCAGATTCTTTTTTCCGCACCCCATAGTTGAAGACTGTAGGACCACATTGGTTTAATAATTGTCTTGTATATTAGAAGTTTATTATCTATTGAGACTTGTGATTTCCAGCCCATGCTTTTAAAAAATTTAGTCTTGGATTATGATGAAATTTGGCATAGTGGTAAATATTATGCCCAAACTTAATGGCATAAAATATTATAGGCCTATGAAAAGCGGTTTAATTATAAAAATCGCTTAAAATTAAAGCAATGCGCAGTTTACCTATCTTTCAACACTGTTTCGTAAATGTAGTTTTTTGAATTAAATCGCTTTTCATAAGCCTCTAATATTTCACGCCGATCAGTTTGGGCATAATATCTACCATCATGCCAAGTTTTAAAAAATCCCAAATGAGCAACATGGTGATTTTCCTTATTAGAAATGGTGTTTAAAATAAGTAATTTAAGACATTTTGTATTTATTTATAAGTAATTTAAGACATTTATATATGTTGACTACTACTTAGCAGTAACACCGCAAATAATTAGAATTTGACAACAAATGAGCATTAAAAATTATTTTAACATTTTTTATTTATATTCACAATTTACAGAATTTTATTTGTGATCTTAGAGATGTTATGCTATATTTTATCATAATATTTTGCTGAATCAAATATTGTTTCATTTATAAGTTATACCTGGTGTCCTCTATAATAGACTTTTAGCTCAGGCCCAGCAGTATATTATATATATCACTGAACAAAAGAGAAGTTTTGTTTATAGGATTCGTTGGGCATGGCTGATTTCGTGCGCTGTTGTGGAAAGGAGGAACGGTTGAGTTTTACCAAGAACGGAAGTTCGGAACTGTACGGTACATAACGTATCTTGAAATTAGACATTGTCCTTATATTGTAGCGACAGCAAGTCATTTTACTAGATTTTCAATTTGTCGGTTTGTTTTTTGTCTTGGGTTCTAAATTAATACGGGTCTTATGGGCGATACACTGATAATAATAAAATGAGATTTGCTTCTGTCTCGCGAGTCCACGATTACCCCTTTTACTAAAGCAGGTTAAGTTTTGAAATTTTTGTGCTAATTCTCGGATAAAATAAATCGGTTACTTTTTACGATCTCTTATATTGAGTAGTCTAATCAATTGGTAGTCACGACACTGTCAAAAAACTAATGTCTACCTTGTTTATTCGAGCGTTTTTCACTATTACAACTACCAAAACTTCAAATGGGACGAATATAACATTAGTTTTTCATATGACTCATATGACTCAATATAACAGACAGGTAAAACGTAACATTACTATTTTATCCGAGAATTGTCCCATTAGTTTACGCATTTCAATGAGCAACTTTTATACCACATTCACATATTCTGAATTCATAAAAGTTAATTTTGTTAGTCACGTTTTTAAATTTTATGATCCAATACAATAAAATTGGTGAAGCCTCAAAATTCACAAAAGGTCATGCCTGGTGTCTATTGGCGTGATAAGAAATACTAACTACGCAGTTTAATATCTAGGAAATGGTCATAATTCAAGGGTAAAATAATGGAAAATTATAGTTTAAGATTTTTTTAATAAAAATTTTAGTGAATGAGAGATATTTTGTGTAATAAATACTGGTATATCATATTTATCTAATTCTATTTAGGACTTTCGAAGAAATAATAATCTTTTTTCTTGATATTAATAAAATATTTATTGAAGTTTGTACTTAAAAATATTATAACAATACAGAAATATCAGACATCAATCAAGACACAAAATACACTCAAAGAAATAATATAGCTTTTTCTTGAATTTATCAAAATATTCTTTGAATTTTGTACTTGTAGATACTCAATTATTTAGTTAGAAAATTATAGATACTCAATATCTTTGTAAATTTCAGAGATAAGTTAAATTTTTTTATTATAATTACTAATAATAATAATTGTTTACAATAATTTCTGATTTATATTTAGGCAAACACTTGCTCTAATATTAAAGTGAGATACTAAAAAGAAGAAAGACTTTTTTTTACTTGGTAATTCGTTTAGCGTTTACTATTTACTATTTAATATAATGTGCATCTATATTAAAATTTTCTTCCTGGACGTACACTAATGAAATCTGATTTATTTATAAAACTATATAATTACCAAAGTAAACACAAATTTCGTATTTCATGAGCAAGACTTCAAAATTAAGTTAGACAGTTGTACGCTAGATTTTGTTAGCATCGTATTCTCCCTAGAAGACACAATGCAAACAATAAGACTCCAACTAGATTCACCGTTGATTCTGCCCACCGGTCATGTTTTATTCATTTACAGAAAAAAAACTATCAAACAAAAAGTCCCAACGTTTACACATTGTTTACTGTATAAATATTCTGTTACTTCAGGAAGATGAATAAATAATAATGAAGCGCCGACTTGCATTTGAAATGAATGTGAGTTTTGAAATGTGATCTTATACAATAGTTTGATTTCCAAGTTATCCGAGCGTGTCGATTTCTGAAGTGCCGGTGGAGAAATACCGACAATGTTAACCGAGTGCTGTTAAATAATGCATTACATGAAATTATATATTGGAAACTGTCATTTCATAGTTACCACTGTATATTCTATCATTTTCATAAGACTTTTCGCCGAGTCTGATTCATACCCGAAGGCGCCTCAATTCCACTGATTCGTATCGGTTGTTGACGAGATGAGATTTATGCGAAGGGACTGAGTCCTTTATTAAAATAATATCCGTAAAAGGAAAAACTCCATCGTCCTGCTGTCTTTTTGCATACATGCAGCATCTGCTCATTAGTAATGGTCATGCGAATAGGTGATACGTGATTTATATCTAACGGACGAGAAGTTTTCAATATGCGATATAAGATTTTTTCGAATCCAGGAATAAATGAACCGATATTAATAGATTTCATAAATTCATAGTTTAGCATTATAAATTGCATTAAAATGAATTTAAAGTGTCATAAATATAGCAAAAATATAATTATATATAAACTTTTATTCTGATTTTGAATTGTTTTTGTAGAATTTTAGATATATTAACTTCCCTTAGGGTAAGTTATTGTAATCGTTCAAAAATCTAAATTAAAAATTTTCTGAGGGAAATTAAAATGTTTCTGAACATTTTGGCATACCTCATAAAAAATGGATGTCGTTGTGTATGTGTGTGTGAGTGTGAGTGTGCATGTATGTATGGATACAAATTTTCGTCCACGTTTTCGGCCGCACGGATCAACCGATTTGAATGGTTCAAAAAACATTCGATTCCTATGGATAGGGAGATGTGCTGATTAGTTTTTGGCAAAGGCAGGTCCGGCAGTTATGGAGCTAAAGAGCAAAGAGTGCAGAAAATAGAAATCGAGTTTTTGAGAGAATGGAGCATCAGATTTGAATGATCTAAAAAACGTTCAATTAGTTGTGATTGGAAGAAGTGGTTATTAGTTTTTGACAAAGGCTGGCCCAGCCATTTCGAAGATACAAAGCTAAATGTGCAAAAAATGGCAGTTTTTGAGAGAGCTAAGCGTCCGATTTAAATGATTCAAAACTTTCTGCTTGTTTTAACAAAATAATAGATTTATTAAAAAAAAATTTTGTTTCAAAATTTTTTTTTTCAATTTTTTTCAAATATTTTTTTTTTGTATATCGAAAATAATTCAGATTTTATTTCATTCTGACTAAAGTTCTAATATACTTTAATTACAAATAATTTCAACTTGGCAATTTTATATAATTCTTATAAATAGTAGATAATGTTACAATATTTAGAATAATCTATTTGAAAACTTTCAATATTCCTCGAACATTTCGTTACGATACGGGAAGTTCATTCATTTGGTTTAGACAGTACAAGAGATCATTGTGCCCCGTTCTACCTTATAGAAATAATTCATTGAGAGAGATAGTGAATAGTGAGACTAAAAAATCGCAAAAAAAATTACAAACGACTTCAATTTTACAATCATTAGCCAACTCCGACACAATTAATTAAAGAAAACCAACGCTTCACTAGACAAGTAGCGCAATTTGTCTCGATTTTCTTTTTCCGTAACAATTATTTTCTATTGTCTGATTGCAGCGCAAAAAACAAAAAGTAACGTTTTTAAAGACAATTTGCCATATACAGTCTTCGCAATTACATTCGCTTGTTCTACTTTCTACATAATTCATGAGTAGACGAAAACGTTTCGCACGAAGTCGACGGAGTCATATGTATATTTAAATATATCGTCATGTTAGACAATAATCGAAATTTGCATAATTGTTTGCAAGCATGCAAATTTTATGATCGGCCAACGCTTATTTTCGAATATTGTATATTTTCTATACAAACTTGCGTAATTATTGCAAAAATTGCATGACTACTGAAATAGACAAATAGAGAAAATAATACAGTGGAAATAACAACCAATTGATATTGGTGTTCGCATACTACATTTTGTATAAACAATTGTGGTATTTGGCCAATTATTCCAGTAATTTTAATATAATAAACAAAATTATTATTATATGCTGTGGTCATCAATTATTTATTAACCAATAATCATATTACAAATTTATATTTGAATTGGTATGAGTTCTTGAAAGTACTTGGGCTTAAAATATATTACAAAATCTTGAATTACAAAAACATAATTCTGTAACCTTCTGTACAAAGGGAAATCACGTTGATATTTAAATTTTTCAATGCGAATTCGAATAACTAGATAATAATTATCCAAAACGCCAAGCAAAAAGTAAAAGTTTATTCTTAACGTGTTGTGTAATAATGATTCTAGATTTTTAATTCAGTATTAATTATTTCCTGCGATTATTACAGAAAGATATTCAATATTAGAATCATGAAAGTTTCCATTTCATTGTTTTGGCTAAATGAACACAATGGCTTAGTGTTAGCGATATTTGGCAAGTGTAAATGAATACTTTCTTGTTATATTGTTTTGTATTTTATGTAGTTCAGACTCTAAATTTACTTTTTAAATTGAACTTTCTTTTGAATACGAAGATTCAAATAGAAATAATAGAAATCATAATCATAATCACAAATAGAAATAAATTTATGAAACGTGCGTCGGATGAATTAAGAGGCAAAAATTTTTTCGAGGTCATTTTGAATTATCATTGTAGTCTACATAAATTTTTTTGAGAGTATATTAAGTTAATCCTGAATTTCACTAATATAGCAACAAATTATTTTTACTCCAAAATAAAAGGTATTTAACTCTTTGAGGTTTTGAAACTTGGGACCAAATATTTACTAAATTTTATATGAGTTATAACTATTTTTTTTAAATACTTTTGAATATCTTTTTTAAGAGACATAACATCAATAACACACATTATTAATTATTGAAAACTAATTTTGTTATAAAAGTAATTTATAGAACAATGGATTAACTTTTTTGATGATTGACAACTTACAATTTATTCGTTCAAAACTAAATCTAGAACATTTGTTGGTAAGTTTAATCAGCTGTAATATGCAGCCAATCTTCATATTTTTTTGCAAAATTTACGCTATTAAAATGACACTTCAAGAAAATAAGGTATAATAATGAATAAAGAAAGATATTGCCCTTTTTCCACTTCACTGGGGATAATTATTACACTAGTTACTAGTGTAATAATTATCCCCATTCAAGATGACTACAAATGTACTAGTGACTAGTACATTTGTAGTCATTTTGAATTCAATTACAGAACATTTATTGGTGATTTCAATCAGCATTATCATATTTTTCATATAGGTTTTGCACAATTTATTTAGATCTTATATATTGCTGGAATTAAAAATGTTGTAATACAATTCGTTTTTTATCGTTTGAAACAAAAAGTTAGATAAACTATCTAGTCTGTCTTCTAAGCTTGTTTTTGTATGCCATGGTTGCATATGACAAACTACTTATCAAAGTGCATTTTTCTTCCTTATAACTTTAAACTGCCTAGAAAGGCATTGATTAATATCAAAGTGCATTAAAGAAATTATAGTTATTGCAAATTTGAGTTGTGGTTTTTAACCAATATACTCGTATATCCTTTCTATAACGTGCCAAATAGCATACCTGTCACATACGTTCGAATGTCCGATAGACCGTATCAGAATTTTCTACTCTGTGTAATATGATAGCGGCTTTTATCTTGTACATGTCTATTGCAACTACTAAAGCACATAAAATAATTTTAGTAAGAGAGCTAGAAGATACTATACAGTTTTTCTTTTATAATAATTAATGAAAATATATCAATAATTAATAACAATTGTTTTAAATTCTTTCAAATATGTAGATTATTAAGACACTGCCCAAAATTCAACTGAAATCAGTCACTACTGATCAGTCACTATGCATCCTACTTGAAGTTCTTCCGAGGAGGCTATCTCATATTTCATAATATTAAATATTTTGAAATAAAATTGCGAAGTTTGATATTTTCTAAAAATGATCTTTTCAGTTTTGAAATTTTGGAACTTTTAAAAAAATGGACTAGAATTATTTAGAATGTTTGAAAAAAAACTCACAAAATCAAATTTTTGGATTTTTTTTTCAAAATTTTGAAACCGCTGAACCTGTCTCACCCAATAACTAATCATTTCTTCACACCGTCAACACATGCATTATGTTTTTTGAATCATTCTAATCGGGTGCTGTATATCCGAAATGGCTACATCCTGCAAAAATAATCAGCATGTTTTCTCGTCAATAGAAGTCGGACGCTCCGTTCTCTCAAAAATAGCTAAATATTATTTAAGAATTACCATTTGCAAGAATTACCTACTATTTTTGGCACTTTTTTCCCCGTATCTTCGAAACGACTGGACCTGTCAAAAACTAACTAGCACGTCTCGTCAACAGGAATCGAATTTTTGAATCATTCTCATCGGATGCTCCCTTCTCTCAATAGCTGATATTTTCAGCACTTTTTGCTCTATATCTCCCAAACAGGTGGACTTGTCAGTGCCAAAGACTATGCTCGGACTTATTTTCGTTTTATTATATTGGCCATGAAGGTGACATATCTTCATGGCATTTAGCTTTTGAACGGGATGGTTGCTACCCCTGGTAGGGGGGGTAGCGGACTGTTTTGATGAAACTAATTGTTCACTTCTAAAAGTAAAGTCCGGAAAACAAAATGTGCAATAAATAATAAATAAATATATATCTTCTTTCATTCTAACTTAGTGACAAATTAGTAATAACAACTGCAACAAATTCAAAACAAATCAGTGTTTAATACAGTCCACAGCTACAAGGGTTAAATTATAACCCAACAACCTGAGTTAATAGAAGGAGAGAGTACAACCTGATCGACACGTCCCGCCGTTAACACGAATCGAATGTCTCTTAATCAATCTAATAAACTGCTCGGTTCTCTCTAAATCTGACTTCCCATTTTCTACACTTTTGGCCCCTTGTCTCCGAAACGGCTGGATCTACTTTTGCCAAATACTAAACAGCACATTTCCCCGTCAATAGGAATCAACTAATTAAAATATTGATTTATGAAATCGTTAAACAAAAATTTATTTTATTATCAGCTGCCTTATTATAAATTTCTGAGTACACATTAGCGAGTTTACGTGAACGAGGCGCAGATAACCGTCCACAGCCTGAAGTGCAGTATCAGATGCACTTGTATTATTGTTGACATTCCACTTCTGAATTATCTTTTTATTGCGGTCGACGGTAATTATCTCTTAATAAATGAATTGTGTCAATTACTTAAGTGATAAGATTGAAATAAATTGATTAGAAGAAGATACGGAATTAAATGATTTTGTCACTTGATTTTATATAAACCGAAACCTTATGTTGTCAATTCGTTAACTAGCTAGATAATTGTAAGTGAATGCAAAATTAATTTCTGACTTTTATTATAATTCAGTTACTATGTATAACTACCTAATCAATACTTTCTATCTATGATGAAAAAACGGGCGTTAGTTGTTACTCCACAAAAGAGACTTTTACCAACTCGCACCACCTGGTTGAAAAAAATCAAACCTAGATCTTATCTGAATATCCCTTTTCATTATAATAAATCAGACAAATTGCAAACATCCCACATCGATCGTGCCTATAAATTTTCTGACTTTTCTGAAGTTATAACAGATTACACCCATAATTCGCAAAAATATATTGAATGGTGTCACGATTTCCGCACAGATGATCGAATAGATATGATTCATCTATCAGACTGAGGTTGACCTTTATAAATTACGTTCGTCACAACGGACACCTACGATTGCGATTTGGTACAACGTCTGCGAATCTTGCCAACTCGGGAAATCAAGATCAAATGATGACATTTCCGAGATTTCTATTTTATATGTAAATATTTATGGGAAAAAGGCGAAGATGTTTGAGATTCGACGTTGTACCGTATTGGGATATGGTTTGAAATAAGATCGATTGAAGAGGTTGCGAAAAGGTGATGCCATACTTTGCAGAAATGATATGAAATATGGATACAACTCTTTTGTGGAAGATTGTGTGTTCAAAGGAGCCACCAAGTAGTCAGGATGTAATACTAGCCTGAAATAATATTTACTATTTATTGATACTTTTATGGCTTGTATCCGAATCTAAAAAGCGGGATATTTATTAAGTGATTTATTCATACATTTATGATATTACAGTTAACTTTAATTGTATTTAATAATAATTTTGATTGACAATAAATATATGCACACAAAAAAATATAACTATTTGTTATTATTTAATAACTTCAATATTAATATTACTCAAAGTTATAAAATATCATAGTTTCTAGGATTGTAAGTTAGCAAAAGAAGCCAAAATCTATAAATGAGAAACTGAATTTCATATTAATGACCTGATCAATATCAGATTATACATTAGTATAGCAAATGAAAAATATTTCAATGGATTTCCTGTAATACTAGTTCAAGAGTTTAAAATTCAAATAAATAAATTTTTAAATGCGTTTGCACCAAAAGATAAAAAACTTAATCAAATTATGAATTATCAGAAAACACTAGAGCAGCGGTTGGGAAACTTTTTTAATCATTACCCAAAATATTTTTTTCAAAGTTGATATTATCCCCATGGCGAAGAGAGATTACCCACATACGATCAACACCGTAGCAAATACAGTAAATATCAATTAAAAATAGATACTTTTTACCCCCAAAATTTCAATTTTTACCCCATTTGGGGTAATTTACCTCAGTTCCCCGACCACTGCACTAGAGTATCCTTTTACATGAAATTGCTTTAACTAGGTTTTGGAGCAATAAGCTAACTAGAACATTTAAAAAGTTTAAGAAGAAAAATGGTTAATTTGGTAATAAATTTATTCCACATGCATCAATGAATTTTGCGTTATGCAACATAATAATATTTTAAAAATAAAAGAGGTTAAAAACTAGCGCCATACTTTCGATTAGGGAATGCAATACGGTATACCGGTATACCCAATTACCGGTAAACCGCCCGATTTTTCGGCGGTATTATACCGGTATTTTCCTCAAAAATACCGGTATTTTCGGTATTTTTACATAAGCGCTATTTGATACATAATACACTAAAGTTTAAATGTCTAGGAACAAATTTATCTTTAAGTTCCATAATCGCATAAACAGCTATATCTTGAAGTGATTCTATAAGATAAACAAATGTCAAATATTATCCCAGCTCGTCATTAAACTGAAAATTTATTGCTCTACTAAGGGCTTCATATCGTGTTACAATAAATAGAATTTGACTGATAGATAATTATGTTTCTTTCATCTTATGTAAAAATGTAACGGTTTTTTAAGTGATATTTGCACCAACATATTTTATATCATACAGATTGCGCCTGCGTAATCTTTATTTTTTTCTAACTTTATACATAATAATTATGATAATTACTAAATATTTTTGCTTCTTATTACAATTATAAAATATTATTTTTCAGAAACGTTTCGAAGTTTGAAAATACTATAGAAGCATCACATTGTTTTAAATAACCATACTCAACAATTATAGTAACTTATTATTTATCTCAACAAAGTATCTGATCTTAAATTAGTGTAGAAAAATTATTTTTTTAAAATATTGGAGATTATGCTAATTTAATACATTGGATACAGACAATACAGCTTATTATAATAATGTAATATGCTCTTTTATGAGTTTTTGGTCTTTCTTACTCATAGGTTTGTTCTTGCTCTTTCTTACTCATAAGTTTGTTTCTGGTGAAAAGTACTTAATATACTCGATAGTGATAATGAATTAATCAAATTGGACATACTTTTGTTAAATTATTATTTAAAAAAATAAACTTATTGTTTTTATTGTTTAATTGAATATAGTTGTAGTTGTATATACATTTTTTTATATTTGTACTAGTAACTTTCAATTTTGTTTACGTTTGTTTAAGATAATAAAAATACCGGTAATTTACCGTGTTCCGGTTTTAAAATGAAAAATTACCGAAATACCGGTATTAAAATTTTCTATCGGTATTGCATTCCCTACTTTCGATGTCTAATGAGCAATAATATATTATGTGTACCGTATACACAAAACTATCTCCAAAAGTAATTAAAATGATTGGTATAAGATTCAAAATAACATAACACTCCTACGCTTATTATAAACTAAATTTGCATATTAAAGCGTCGTATTCGTCAATGTTATTTTTTATATTATAAATACGGTAATGAATTGAGTTAAATGATATATGAAATAAAAACATTATTCTTTAAATACAGATGGTTAGTCCTGGTGAAATATCGGTTGATCAATTAGACACCAAGTAGCAGTGAATCAACACAATACGTTTTAGAATTGAAATTGATCAAAATGTTATGAGCATTAAGTTTCATTTACCGTACTTTGATATCTTTTCTATAGTTCATTTATTACTTATCAAACTTTTGCTTTTCTTGTTTTTCTTCTTCATCATCATCAAAATTCTTGGTACCATTGTAGAAGGTACCGTTTTCCGAATTTAGGTCCGATCCAGTTACTTCTACTTTTCACCATCGTATCCAATAGAGTTCTATCCTCCGCTTTTTGCAGAATTTCTATATTTGTTACCTTATTTTATCATTTGTCGTATGGTGCAATGTAAAATCTAAAGTGGCATTAAATATTTTATAGAATTGAATTATCCCTTCTGCCTTCAGCTATAATTAATTATTTATTTACCCATTTCTCCGTCACGCTAAAATATTGCCCACGTGCCTTGATGTTATCTATCCAGCTGTTCTCGCTCAATATTCGCAATATCGTTACAGCATTTTGCAAAACAGACGATCAGCACATACGCTCTCTGAATTAATGGCACGACAGACTGTTTCCTGCGGGGGTGGCACATATAGTGTTTGAAAAATCACTTTATCCTATCCTAAGCAAAATTAATAAACGTTATTAATTTTGATTTTTAGCACATCTGCGCGCACTATGAATCCGTAGGGAAACGTCTTAAAATAATGATGTTGAAATTGGAGGCTTCAATATAATTATAGTTGAAGGCACATAATGAATGATATATGAACGTAGTGAAAAATGAAAGGAATTGGAATTAGACGAATAGGAATTAGGACCAATCACTTACTAACATGAGCTTATCCGATCTTGGATTCTAATTTGATCCGATTTTACATATTTTATACCTACCAAAGAGGCCCACCAACAGACTCTACCAACTACTGCGCTTGGGTTGGATACCACCTCGGCTAGCTTGGCATCCAACAGTAGTGGAAATTATTAACCTAAAATACAATAATAAATAAAAATAGCCTGTCGGAAGACTTGCTGTAATAAATATCTCATCAGATACATAGAGAATGATCAGCCATTGATTTCATTGTAATAAACATTTTAAGGATCACATTACAACAACTTATAAAAATAATCAAAGAAAAAAAAATCCAAAATTATTACGTTTTGCTTATGGTTATGATAACGCAAATATAGAAGCATTTAATGGCATTTTTTCGCGATGATTATAATTCCTTTAATTAGGTTTTTGAATGTATTTAAAATGTTTCAGAAATATCGTCAATTGCTCAAATACATATCAATTGTATTGTTTTTTTTTACCAATATGTGTATATTTTAGTACTATTAACTGATTATTAAAATACAATTATATGGGCTTAATCAGTTTCATATTTTGATTAGATTTGCTTTCAAACAATATCATAAAAAGTTTTAAATTGCATTATATCGCAGTTATTTAATCAATAAAACTCAATAGCATATTGTAATCAATAAAAACTTAATAGTATTCAATTTGTGAGGCATATGTTTTGTTGGGATATATATTTATATATTTAGATTTAAATAGACGTAAGTAAATTAATTTAATTCTACAATAAAAATATAATTAAAGTAAAGGAATATAGTTAAAGGAACATAAATTAAAAACTAGTGGGGTGGGTGGCATCCTTAAGGCAAATTGCTGGAACTTCCCCTACTGAATGTTTTCAAATAGATTATTATAAATATTGTAACATTGTCTAATATTTATAAGAATTATATAAACTGAATTGCAAAGTTGAAATTATTTGTTTAAGTTATATTAGAAATATAGTGTCGGAATAAAAATAAAATCTGAATTATTTTAGATATACAAAAAAAAACTAAAAAAAAAAAAAAAAAAAAAAAAATTTTGTATATTTTAGTTTTATTTTGTTTGTTTATAAGACAAGCAGAAAGTTCTTTGAATCATTTAAATCGGACGCTTAGTTCTCTCAAAAACTGCCATTTTTTACATATTTAGCTCCGTATCTTCGAAATGGCTGGGCCTGCCTTTGCCAAAAACTAATACACACTTCTCCCAATCATTACTAACTGAATGTTTTTTAGATCAAATCGGATACTCCGTTCTCTCAAAATGTCGATTTCTATTTTCTGCACTCTTTGCTCCGTATCTCCGAAACGACTGGACCTGCCTTCGCCAAAAACTAATCAGCTCTTTTCCCTATCAGTAGGAATCGAATGTTTTTTGAACCATTCAAATCGGTTGATCCGTGCATACATACACACACACACACATCCATTTTTTCTGAGGTATGCCAAAACGTTCAGAAACCTTCAAAACGTCGAGAAATGTAAAAATTTTCAATTTCGATTTTCGGCCCATTACAATAACTTACTCTACGGGAAGTTAACAAGTTTATGGAAAATGTTACTTCAAAGGCAAGAGATTGTTTATATAACTCTTATACATAAGAACATTTAACTAAAGTAAAAGTTAGTATTTACCACGTCCTTTCATAGTGAATATTTGTATGGCGTATTTGCTTATTCTTTAGATGATTATAAATTTCGTTCATGATTCAATTGACACATTTTCTAACAGTTCCCTATAGTTGTAAACAACATTAAATATTACATATAAGGAAACAAATTGAATAATACGTATTTAGTTCAATGACCACGTAACTGTCGCCTGTTAACTTTGGAAGTGCTACTGGAACTTATTGATGCTAATTTTATTGTCCCGAACTTAATGTGATAATGCCTTCAAACCATTTTAAGACTATATGTAGTTTCCTAACTGTATTGAGAGACACGGTCCGGTAATGCAATCTGAATGGATGGGACAGCGGTTCTTAAATGATAAATAACTTTTATAGGAATTCTGTAAAAAAAATATTTTATCTTAATGTAAGAAAAAAATCTATGGTTAATGTAGTTTTGTTTTATATTATAAGGCTAGTAAAACACGACACACAATATGTCCATATTATTTTGAAAAATTTGTAGTTTTACTTGCAATGTTAATATTGATTTTGAAGCAACAGTTTCAATTTGATTTTTATGTGTTTTAGTGAATCTACGTTGATCTTACATATCTGCTACCAAAATTATAAGCTATTTTATAATTTATTACTATACATTATTCTTCCTCGCCTGATGCTTCCTCGTCTTATACCATTAATTTCAAAATTATTCCAGATCTACGTGCAGTAGGTGCTTTTTTCCTTATCCAATTTCTTCTTCTTATCACAATCATATCTAGTAGAGTTCTTTCCTATCTGTTCTTCTCCATCACATTTTGAGATACTCTAGTAATTTTTGTTTGCTGTCCATGTCTCTGATCCATAGAGACTTTGATTCCATCTGAAAGTCGATAGCATCTATTTTGAGATTAAATTTAGTTATATTGCTAGTGAAAATATTTTATAGAATATTATTTTTTTAAACAGCATTTTTTTATTTTTATTTAATATTTATAGTTTTTGTTAGGGTTTTATATCTTAAAGTTCAATTAATTGAAGCGTCAAACCCTCAATCTTTTTTTAGGGTTTTATATCTTAAAGTTCAATTAATTGAACCATCAAATCTTCAATCTATGATTTAGAATTTTTAATCGATTTAAAATGGACTCATATTCATATTCTACTTCTTTTCACAATCATATCTAGTCTAGTACGTTTTTCTCTATTTTCCTCCAGAATCACATGTCGACACTCTCTAGGTTGTTTATGCCTATCCACATCTCTGATCCTTGGACCCATGCCTCTAACGCAGAGATTAATTTTACTCATTTAATCTGTGATCTGGAATTTTCAGTTGTTAAAAAAATAAACTCATATTCAGGCTTTACTTCTTTTCACAATCATATCTCGTACAGTTCGTTTTTCTCTATTGCTCCAGAATCACATGTCGACGCTATCTAGGTAGTTTTTATCGGCAATACAAATCTTTTATCCTAAAGATCATGACTCTATCGTCTAATTTACTTAACTTATAATCTGTAATCCAGAATTTCAATCAATTTAATATATTCACATTTTTTTAAAATGCTTATCGTTTGTTTCACAAATAAAAAGTGTGAATTAAGGGGGTATTCTAGTGTAGAGCGATGAATTTTAGGTCATTTTTAAAGTGTCGTAAAAATAAGCAATGTATGTTTTACTATTCATTTTTTACCACTTGTGTATTAATATTATTAAAATACAATACTAAAATTAAACTAGCTGTAAGTGGAATTCTGTCTTGAGGCAATTATGGCATCGTGCCTTAAGGCAAATTGCTGGAACTTCCCGTACCGCAATTCAAAATTTGAGTAATTGAAAATATTCAATAATGATAATCAATAAAAGTTGATCAATGATTTGAAACTTTTAATAGAATTTCGAACCATATTAAATCATTCTATCTTAAATCATTTATTTTGAAATACTTTTGAAATTGTGAACTTTTTTTTAGTTTTACGTAGTGCTTTAACTGCATAAAGACCAAATATCAAAGCGCGTATGCGCCGCGTTGCCATTTAGTCAATTCAAATAAAATGTTTTTTGAATTATTCAAATCGGACGCTCCGTTCTCTTAAAAACTGAGTTACCGTTTTCGGCACTTTTGCCCCGCATCTTCGGAACGGCTAGACCTGCCTTCGCCCAAAACTAATCAGCACGTGTCTGTATCAATACGAATCGAATGTTTTTTGAATTATTCAAATTGGTTGATCCGTGTTCCCGAAATCGTCGACGAAAATTTGTATCCGAAGATACATACATACACATACACACACACATACATCAATTTTTTCTAAGGTATGCTAAAATGTTCAGAAGGTTTTGAAACGTAAAGATCTATAAAATTTTCATTTTCGTTTTTTTGCGATTACTATAACTTGCCCTAAGGAAAGTTAAATATAATTTTTAAATGGACGTAAAGTGAAGTTGCTTGAAACAAACCATGCTCTGAAAATCTAATACAAAATAGCTGTCATGGGAGTTAACTTCTGATATAAACATTTCAACTAGTTGATGGTTTCAGAGCAGTATCAGGACAATTAGCAATTAGTGATTTAAACTAATCGCTGTCACAAATTACAGCTATATTACAGACATTTTTGTACATACCTTGTTGACTTCACTGAATTTCATTTCATCATGCATACTATATACATACATATATAATAATGGGTAGTGCTGCCCTAGGGCAGGTCCGTGAGCTGAGTTAAACTCCAACTCGATTCAGGGAAGAAGTAGTGTGAGAGTATTTCCCATTTCCATTTCACACCGCAGTACCCGAGATGGGCTTATTTTCAATTGGAAACATATTTTAATCTATATTTTCAATTAAAAATGGACATCGCGCTGCCCGATGTCAGATTGCCAGAGCGGGGAATCGAACGCGCGACCCTGTCCATACAAAGTCAACGCGTTAACGATCTTGGCTACGGCTATGTATATATATATATATATATATATACATTTACATATACATTTACATATATATTTGTTTGACCGTAAAATATGCTCTTGTGCATTTGCAGCCAAATATTCAACTGTTAAAAAGAACAAAATCCTGAAGTAAAATAACTATTGTTTATGTAAGCCTCGATACTACATGTGTGCGTGCGTTAAAAAGTAATAAAAAAAAACTTGTGAAATTTATTTACAAATTTGTAAAAATAAAAAAAATCATTGTTTATAACTTGTTCAATATTATTTCTAAATAAATATATATATATATATATATATATATATATATATATATAACAAAATAAACCAAACCAGAAAAAAAACACACTAAATCAAACACTAAAAATGCATATTTAGCTGCATATATAGACAAACACACATAATGCTATATATGTTGTGTGTGTGCACTATTATATATTAATTTACGATGCTACAAATCAACTCGTTTATTGAATATAAATTTAATTACAATGCTTTAATTCGCCTCATTTGCTGACTAAATATAAATTCATTAACGATGCTCAAATTCAACTCATTCATTGATCTATCAAAAATTTATGCACACTGCTTAAATTCAACTCATTCGTTGATTTTATAAATTTATCTCATCTGTTGAATATAAATTTAATAACGATGTTCAAATTCAACTCATTAGTTGACTAAATATAAATTCATTTACGATTCTCAAGATAAACTCGTCTGTCGAATATAAATTCATTTACAATTATCAAATTGAATTCGTCTGCCGAATATATTGTCATTTACGATGCTAAACTTCGGCTCATTTGTTGACTAAATGAAAAGTTATTTACGATTCTCAAGCTCAACTTCTATTATAAATTTATGTATGATACCCAAATTAAATTCATTCGTTGACTAATTATGACTTGAACTTGTCCGTGAAATATAAAAATAATTACGATGTCCAAATTCAACTCGTTCATTATTTCCATAAAGTCAACTCGTTTGTTGAATAAAAATTTAATCACGATATCCAAACTCAACTCATTTGTTGAGTAAATGTTAATTT
This sequence comes from Ctenocephalides felis, assembly GCF_003426905.1. Taxonomy (NCBI): domain Eukaryota; kingdom Metazoa; phylum Arthropoda; class Insecta; order Siphonaptera; family Pulicidae; genus Ctenocephalides; species Ctenocephalides felis. The sequence goes on from NW_020537758.1 coordinate 52,361,842, forward strand.
ATTTACGATTCTCAAACTCAACTCGTCTGTTGAATACGAATTCATTTATCATGCTAAAATTCAACTCATTCGTTGACTAATTATTATAACTTGAAGTTGTCCGTGGAATATAAAATTAATTACGATGTTCAAATTCAACTCATTCGTTAATTAAATATAAATTCAACTCGTCTATTGAATAACAATTTAATCACGATGTCCAAACTCTACTCATTTGTTGAGTAAATGTTAATTTATTTACGATTCTCAAATTCAACTCGTCTGTTGAATACGTATTCATTTATCATGTTAAAATTCAACTCATTTGTTGATATATTATAAATTCATGCACGATGCTAAAATTCAACTCATTCGTTGACTAATTATAACTTGAAGCTGTCCGTGGAATATAAAATTAATTACGATGTTCAAATTCAACTCATTCGTTAATTGAATATAAATTCAACTCGTCTGTTGAATAACAATTTAATCACGATGTCCAAATTCAACTCATTTGTTGAGTAAATGTTAATTTATTTACGATTCTCAAACTCAACTCGTCTGTTGAATACGAATTCATTTATCATGCTAAAATTCAACTCATTCGTTGACTAATTATTATAACTTGAAGTTGTCCGTGGAATATAAAATTAATTACGATGTTCAAATTCAACTCATTCGTTAATTGAATATAAATTCAACTCGTCTGTTGAATAACAATTTAATCACGATGTCCAAACTCAACTCATTCTCAAATTCAACTCGTCTGTTGAATACGAATTCATTTATCATGCTAAAATTCAACTCATTCGTTGACTAATTATTATAACTTGAAGTTGTCCGTGGAATATAAAATTAATTACGATGTTCAAATTCAACTCATTCGTTAATTGAATATAAATTCAACTCGTCTGTTGAATAACAATTTAATCACGATGTCCAAACTCAACTCATTCTCAAATTCTACTCGTCTGTTGAATACGAATTCATTTATCATGCTAAAATTCAACTCATTCGTTGACTAATTATTATAACTTGAAGTTGTCCGTGGAATATAAAATTAATTACGATGTTCAAATTCAACTCATTCGTTAATTGAATATAAATTCAACTCGTCTGTTGAATAACAATTTAATCACGATGTCCAAACTCAACTCATTCTCAAATTCAACTCGTCTGTTGAATACGAATTCATTTATCATGCTAAAATTCAACTCATTCGTTGACTAATTATTATAACTTGAAGTTGTCCGTGGAATATAAAATTAATTACGATGTTCAAATTCAACTCATTCGTTAATTGAATATAAATTCAACTCGTCTGTTGAATAACAATTTAATCACGATGTCCAAACTCAACTCATTCTCAAATTCAACTCGTCTGTTGAATACGAATTCATTTATCATGCTAAAATTCAACTCATTCGTTGACTAATTATTATAACTTGAAGTTGTCCGTGGAATATAAAATTAATTACGATGTTCAAATTCAACTCATTCGTTAATTGAATATAAATTCAACTCGTCTGTTGAATAACAATTTAATCACGATGTCCAAACTCAACTCATTCTCAAATTCAACTCGTCTGTTGAATACGAATTCATTTATCATGCTAAAATTCAACTCATTCGTTGACTAATTATTATAACTTGAAGTTGTCCGTGGAATATAAAATTAATTACGATGTTCAAATTCAACTCATTCGTTAATTGAATATAAATTCAACTCGTCTGTTGAATAACAATTTAATCACGATGTCCAAACTCAACTCATTCTCAAATTCAACTCGTCTGTTGAATACGAATTCATTTATCATGCTAAAATTCAACTCATTTGTTGATCTATTATAAATTCATGCACGATGCTAAAATTCAACTCTTTCGTTGTCTAATTATAACTTGAAGTTGACCGTTGAACTATAAATTCAACTCGTCTGTTGAATAAAAATTTAATCACGATGTCCAAACTCTACTCATTTGTTGAGTAAATGTTAATTTATTCACGATTCTCAAACTTAACTCATCTGTTGAATACGAATTCATTTATCATGCTAAAATTCAACTCATTTGTTGATATATTATAAATTCATGCACGATGCTAAAATTCAACTCATTCGTTGACTAATTATAACTTGAAATTGTCTGTGGAATATCAAATTAATTATGATGTAAAAATTCAACACATTCGTGAATTAACTATAAATTCAACTCGTCTGTTGAATGAAAATTTAATCACGATGTCCAACAAATTCAACTCATTTATTAAGTAAATGTGGATTTATTTACGATTTTCAAACTCAAATCGTCTGTTGAATAAGAATTCATTGACGTTGCTCAAACTCGACTTGTCTGTTGAATACGAATTCATTCATCATGCTAAAATTCAGCTCATTTGTTGATCTATTATAAATTCATGCACTAGTATTTACTAAATAATTTAAATGTGATATAAAAAAATTAGAATTGTTTAATCAGAATTACTGAGTAAATTGTTTTGGATCTTGAACAAGATTTGGAACAGACAGGTATTATAACTGTGTGTATAATTAGGTAAGATCCGTAGGATAGAATTAAATAAAGCTATTTATTATATGAAAAGATACTGTAACTTTTTACCTATTTCTTTGTACATTTAACAAATTTTCAATTATCGTGCTTGTATAGTTGATGTTTTGAGTCAAAATTTGGGAGGTGGTTGGATCTTGAATAATATCGCTGAATTTAATATTGGTCGTTGGTAATATTGCTGAGTAATGTATATTCTCTAAATTAATCAAAAGTATGGGCTCTTGTTGCAAAGTTGTATTATAATAATCTGCAGTTGAATGTCGGTGAGCAGTGACAATAAGTAGATCGATTGTTGTGTGGTTTGTGAAAATAACTATATCACGATTCAGAGCTCTAGCTAAATAGTATGGCGTGACGGTATAGGCCCATTTCCCGTCACTTGCATGTAATTTCATTTGAGTTTGCAAATTCATGTGCCGATAACAACTTGTTGTAAATGGACAACAATCACATACCAATTCACGGCATGTGAAAAATTGAGAGTATGAAACGAAAAGTGAACGCATTTCATCGTCGTGAAGTATTTGGTACACACATAGTAGCCTCACAATTTTTGACAATTGCTCATCGCCGCAAATAATGCGTGAAACTGCGTCATAAAAACAATTGCCGCGTCCGGTGGTGGTGATAATTCTAAGGTAATTTTTAAAGGCTTTGTGAAAGTGCTTGTACTCATTTTTATTCTCTATAGTACACGACGTTCTTATGTTATTGCAGTTAATGGATGGGTTGAAAATAAGTTTCGAATTTCAGTAATAAAATCGTTTTCCTTTGAAAATAATACAGCTATATTACATACATTTTTGTACATACCTTGTTGACTTCACTGAATTTCAATTTATTTATTCATTAATTAGTGATTAATTAATAATTTATTTGCGATCCTAAAATTCATTTCATCATGCATACACTAAATACATATATACATACATATAAATATATATATATATATATATATATATATATATATATCTTTGTTTGACCGAGAAATATACTCTTGTGCATTTGCAGCCAAATATTCAATTGTTAAAAAGAACAAAATCCTAATGTAAAATAACTATTGTTTATGTAAGCTTCGATACTACATGTGTGCGTTCAACTTAAAAAGTAATAAAAAATACTTGTGAAATTTATTTACAAATTTTTAAAATTAAAAAAACATTGTTTATAACAAATTTAATATTATATATATATATAATATATTAAACCAAACCAGAAAAAACACACTAAATCAAACATTAAAAATGCGTGTTTAGCTGCATATAGAGACAAACACACATAATACTATAAATTGTGTGTTTGCATTATTATATATTAATTTACGATGCTACAAATCAACTCATTTATTGAATATAAATTTAATTACAATGCTCTAATTTGCCTCATTTGCTGAATAAATATCAATTCATTTACGATTCTCAAGATCACCTCGTCTGTTGAATATGAATTCATTTACAATGATCAAATTGAGTTCGTCTGCCGAATATATTTTCATTTACGATGCTAAAATTCAGCTCATTTGTTGGCTAAATAAAAATTTATTTACGATTCTCAAGCTCAACTTCTATTATACATTTATGTACGATACCCAACTTAAATTCATTCGTTGACTAATTATGACTTGAACTTGTCCGTGGAATATAAAAATAATTACGATGTCCAAATTCACCTCGTTCATTATTTTTATAAAGTCAACTCGTTTGTTGAATAAAAATTTAATCACGATGTCCAAACTCAAGTCATTTGTTGAGTAAATGTTAATTTATTTACGATTCTCAAATTCAACTCGTCTGTTGAATACGAATTCATTTATCATGCTAAAATTCAACTCATTTGTTGATATATTATAAATTCATGCACGATGCTAAAATTCAACTCATTCGTTGACTAATTATAACTTGAAGCTGTCCGTGGAATATAAAATAAATTACGATGTTCAAATTCAACTCATTCGTTAATTAACCATAAATGCAAGTCGTCTGTTGAATAAAAATTTAATCACGATGTCCAAATTCAACTCATTTGTTGAGTAAATGTTAATTTATTTACGATTTTCAAACTCAACTCGTCTGTTGAATACGAATTCATTTATCATGCTAAAATTCAACTCATTCGTTGACTAATTATTATAACTTGAAGTTGTCCGTGGAATATAAAATTAATTACGATGTTCAAATTCAACTCATTCGTTAATTGAATATAAATTCAACTCGTCTGTTGAATAACAATTTAATCACGATGTCCAAACTCAACTCATTCTCAAATTCAACTCGTCTGTTGAATACGAATTCATTTATCATGCTAAAATTCAACTCATTTGTTGATATATTATAAATTCATGCGCGATGCTTATATTCAACTCATTCGTTGACTAGTTATAACTTGTAGTTGTCCGTGGAATATAAAATTAATTACGATGTTCAAATTCAACTCATTTGTTAATTAACTATAAATTCAACTCGTCTGTTGAATAAAAATTTAATCACGATGTCTAAATTCAACTCGTTCATTATTTTTATAAAGTCAACTCGTTTGTTGAATAAAAATTTAATCACGATGTACAAATTCAACTCATTTGTTGAGTAAATGTTAAATTATTCACGATTCTCAAACTCAACTCGTCTGTTGAATACGAATTCATTTATCATGCTAAAATTCAACTCATTTGTTGATATATTATAAATTCATGCACGATGCTAAAATTCAACTCAATCGTTGACTAATTATTATAACTTGAAGTTGTCCGTGGAATATAAAATTAATTACGATGTTCAAATTCAACTCATTCGTTAATTAAATATAAATTCAACTCGTCTGTTGAATAACAATTTAATCACGATGTCCAAACTCAACTCATTTGGTGAGTAAATGTTATTTTATTTACGATTCTCAAATTCAACTCGTCTGTTGAATACGAATTCATTTATCATGCTAAAATTCAACTCATTTGTTGATATATTATAAATTCATGCGCGATGCTAGAATTCAAATCATTCGTTGACTAATTATAACTTGAAGTTGTTCGTGGAATATAAAATGAGTTACGATGTTCAAATTCAACTCATTTGTTAATTAAATATAAATTCAACTCGTCTGTTGAATAACAATTTAATCACGATGTCTAAATTCAACTCGTTCATTATTTTTATAAAGTCAACTCGTTTGTTGGATAAAAATTTAATTACGATGTCCAAATTCAACTCATTTGTTGAGTAAATGTTAATTTATTTACGATTCTCAAACTCAACTTGTCTGTTGAATACGAATTCATTTATCATGCTAAAATTCAACTCATTTGTTGATATATTATAAATTCATGCACGATGCTAAAATTCAACTCATTCGTTGACTAATTATAACTTGAAGTTGTCCGTGGAATATAAAATTAATTACGATGTTCAAATTCAACTCATTTGTTGACTAATTATAACTTGAAGTTGTCCGTGAAATATAAAATTAATTACGATGTTCAAATTCAACTCATTTGTTAATTAACTATAAATTCAACTCGTCTGTTGAATAAAAATTTAATCACGATGTCTAAATTCAACTCGTTCATTATTTTTATAAAGTCAACTCGTTTGTTGAATAAAAATTTAATCACGATGTCCAAATTCAACTCATTTGTTGAGTAAATGTTAATTTATTTACGATTCTCAAACTCAAATTGTGTGTTGAATACGAATTCATTTATCATGCTAAAATTCAACTCATTTGTTGATATATTATAAATTCATGCACGATGCTAAAATTCAACTCATTCGTTGACTAATTATAACTTGAAGTTGTCCGTGGAATATAAAATTAATTACGATGTTCAAATTCAACTCATTCGTTAATTAAATATAAATTCAACTCGTCTGTTGAATAACAATTTAATCACGATGTCCAAACTCAACTCATTTGCTGAGTAAATGTTAATTTGTTTACGGTTCTCAAATTCAACTCGTCTGTTGAATACGAATTCATTTATCATGCTAAAATTCAACTCATTTGTTGATATATTATAAATTCATGCACGATGCTAAAATTCAACTCATTCTTTAACTAATTATAACTTGAAGTTGTCCGTGGAATATAAAATTAATTACGATGTTCAAATTCAACTCATTTGTTAATTAACAATAAATTCAACTCGTCTGTTGAATAAAAATTTAATCACGATGTCTAAATTCAACTCGTTCATTATTTTTATAAAATCAACTCGTTTGTTGAATACAAATTTAATCACGATGTCCAAACTCAACTCATTTGGTGAGTAAATGTTATTTTATTTACGATTCTCAAATTCAACTCGTCTGTTGAATACGAATTCATTTATCATGCTAAAATTCAACTCATTTGTTGATATATTATAAATTCATGCGCGATGCTAAAATTCAACTCATTCGTTGACTAATTATAACTTGAAGTTGTCCGTGGAATATAAAATGAGTTACGATGTTCAAATTCAACTCATTCGTTAATTAAATATAAATTCAACTCGTCTGTTGAATAACAATTTAATCACGATGTCCAAACTCAACTCATTTGTTGAGTAAATGTTAATTTATTTACGATTCTCAAATTCAACTCGTCTGTTGAATACGAATTCATTTATCATGCTAAAATTCAACTCATTTGTTGATATATTATAAATTCATGCACGATGCTAAAATTCAACTCATTCGTTGACTAATTATAACTTGAAGTTGTCCGTGGAATATAAAATTAATTACGATGTTCAAATTCAACTCATTTGTTAATTAACTATAAATTCAACTCGTCTGTTGAATAAAAATTTAATCACGATGTCTAAATTCAACTAGTTCATTATTTTTGTAAAGTCAACTCGTTTGTTGAATAAAAATTTAATCACGATGTCCAAATTCAACTCATTTGTTGAGTAAATGTTAATTTATTTACGATTCTCAAACTCAACTCATCTGTTGAATACGAATTCATTTATCATGCTAAAATTCAACTAATTTGTTGATCTATTATAAATTCATGCACGATGCTAAAATTCAACTCATTCGTTGACTAATTATAACTTGAAGTTGTCCGTGGAATATAAAATTAATTACGATGTTCAAATTCAACTCATTCGTTAATTAACTATAAATTCAACTCGTCTGTTGAATAAAAATTTAATCACGATGTCCAAATTCAACACATTTGTTGAGCAAATGTTAAATTATTCACGATTCTCAAACTCAACTCGTCTGTTGAATACGAATTCATTTATCATGCTAAAATTCAACTCATTTGTTGATATATTATAAATTCATGCACGATGCTAAAATTCAACTCATTCGTTGACTAATTATAACTTGAAGTTGTCCGTGAAATATAAAATTAATTACGATGTTCAAATTTAACTCATGCGTTAATTAAATATAAATTCAACTCGTCTGTTGAATAACAATTTAATCACGATGTCCAAATTCAACTCGTTCATCATTTTTATAAAGTCAACTCGTTTGTTGAATAAAAATTTAATCACGATGTCCAAACTCAACTCATTTGTTGAGTAAATGTTAATTTATTTACGATTCTCAAACTGAACTCGTCTGTTGAATACGAATTCATTTATCATGCTAAAATTCATCTCATTTGTTGATCTATTATTAATTCATGCACGATGATAAAATTCAACTCATTCGTTGACTATTTATAACTTGAACTTGTCTGTGGAATGTAAAATTAATTACGATGCTCAAATTCAACTTGTTCGTTATTTAATTATAAATTCAAGTCGTCTGTTGAATAAAAGTCTAATCACGATGTCCAAATTCAACTCATTCCAGAGCGATTAAATTTATATTCAATTGTTATTGCAAAACTACTCATATATATATATATATATATATATATATATATTAAAAATAATTCAAAATTATTTTTAAAATAAAATGTTTTTAGTTTTGTGTGTTTCCTTTCTGGTCCTAACTTCTTAAGCTGCTGTTATTTAGACTATTTTGCTGCAAATCGATATTCCAAGAATATGTTAGAACACTATATACTTTTTATTATACTATTTACTTTACTTTTAATCGTAAATGTATAAATATATATATATATATATATATATATATATATATATATATGCATATGCATATGCGTAACTAACTCGGTAAAAATTTTTTTTAACGTGTAAAGTAATTCTAGGTAAATCACGACGCTAAATTTAAACCAAATCTTCAGGCATTCAGTGAAGTCAGCTACTAAGCAACAAGTGACAAAAGCAAAAGTAAGGCAATTCGGTAGGATCCTGTAAAAGTAAATTGTTATTTAAATGTAACACCAAACGTAAAATGTTCACCATGCGGATACTCCAGCGGTATTTCAGCACGCAAGATAACTTGATTCAATCATGTTCATTGTTTAATCCGAATTACTAAGTAAATTGTTTTTGATCTTCAGCAAGATTTCGAACAGGCAGGTATTATAACTGTGTGTATAATTAGGTAAGATAGCGTAGGATAGAAATAAATAAAGCTATTTATTTTATGAAAAGATACTGTAACTTTTCACCTATTTCTTCGGACATTTAACAAATTTTCAATTATCGTGCTTGTATAGTTGATGTTTTGAGTCAAAATTTGGGAGATGGTTGGATCTTGAATAATATCGCTGAATTTAATATTGGTCGTTGGTAATATTGCTGAGTAATGCATATTCTCTAAATTAATTAAAAGTATGGGCTCTTGTTGCAGAGTTGTATTATAATAATCTGCAGTTGAATGTCGGTGAACAGTGACAATAAGTAGACCGATTGTTGTGTGGTTTGTGAAAACAACTATATCACGATTCAGAGCTCTAGCTAAATAGTATGGCGTGACGGTATAGGCCCATTTCCCGTCACTTGCATGTAATCTTATTTGAGTTTGCAAATTCATGTGCCGATAACAACTTGTTGTAAAGGACAACAATCACATACCAATTCACGGCATGTGAAAAATTGAGAGTATGAGACGAAAGGTGAACGCATTTCATCGTCGTGAACTATTTGGTACACACATAGTAGTCTCACAATTTTGACAATTGCTCATCGCCACAAATATTGCGTGAAACTGCGTCATAAAAACAATTGCCGCGTCCGGTGGTTGTGATAATTCTAAAGTAATTTTTAAAGGCTTTGTGAAAGTGCTTGTACCCGTTTTTATTCTCTATAGTACACGACGTTCTTATGTTATTGTAGTTAATTATTGGATGGGTTGAAAATAAGTTTCGAATTTCAATAATAAAATCGTTTTCCTTAGAAAATAATAACTTAAGCTCTGCTATAAGTCTCGCGTCGTTGAAATTAGAAGTAGTTAGCGATACTACATTTCGAAGAATTAGTTCTGTGCGTTTCTAAAGAAGTAAACTCAGTGACAGCAATATTAGTGTTATTACTACAAATTGTAGGCGTTTTAGTAGTTCTTGCACTCGTTTTTTATTTGTAGTAGCAGAGTGGTAGTAATATGAGAGGCAACATTAGCATCGTCAACAGTCGTAATTGTCATAGAAGCGTTCTCGGAATTGTTAACATTATTAAGGTTATGTCTATATTAGTTGAGTCAAAAATAGCATCCACATTGGCGGGTATTAACATCGTATTAATAAAGCAATTGTTATGCAAAATTGCGTATATCGGCTTATGGTAACTGAAATACGTTTCGTATACGCCGGCTTGTAAATTATCAATATTACTAAAAACGACGTCTATTTGGGTGTTTAAACTTGTTGTTATGTCATTTTTCGCTAACATAGTTTGCAAATTATACTTTCGTAAATAATTTATTAAATAGTTATTCTTATCACAAGCGCCATTAATAATGTTGAAATTAAAATCGCCTATAAATATGATTTTAGTGTTATCTGAAAGTTGCCTGATAACGTTTGAAAATGCAGCTTCAAACATCAATCTATTGACATTTGGAGTTTTGTATCCCGTTACAATAAAATTATCATTCGAACTAATCAGAATTAATTCGATAGAAGCTTTCTCATTGAACCTATATTCGGCTGTTATAAATTTTGCCAATAAATTATTTTTGAGTAAACAATAAAACCTCTACTTTTGTCACTAATATCTGACCTGAATATTATTTTAAAATTTTCTATATCCAATTTATCGTTCGATTTGGATAGTGTTTCACTAAAACATAATATATCT